>NW_026562420.1:0-225000 GCF_027474105.1 Poeciliopsis prolifica | reverse complement strand
AGAAACATCTTACTTTATTTCAGTGTTTGCACTGAAATAAAGTGCAAACATTAAAAGGGCTGCGCTTTTCAGTCACATGCTATTATTTTATAGTACAATCAAGTAACTATGTTACAATCACAATGCTGCATATGTCAGATATGACTTAAAACAAATTTGACTTTGTAATTTAATGCCTTGTAATTGGGCCCCTGTCTCTTTAAGAAACTCCTGCACATTCTGAAACTGCGGATTCGGGAAGTCATCACAACATGACTCCTCTATTAGCCCTTTAACATTGTTTTTGATGAGGGAATAACATTATAACACAACATAAAGTTTAAAAAGCCAGTTTTACATAATACTGTCACTTTAACACTCTTTACATGTTTTTAAGTCATTATTATAATTACTATAATCATAAATATTTTTTTATCCACATGAGTAAAGCTCAGGCACTGGATATATAGACAAACTGAACTTTATTTGCTTCAATTTATTCACTATTAAGCTTATTACCATACTCCTGAATTAAAAAAAAAATAGATAAGCATGTTTCATAAGATGCAAAGTAAATGCTAACAATCTAAGCACAGGCTTATTATGTAGGCAGTCACACTGTGGTGTGTCAGGGCAAATCACTTTACTTCACAGGGAAATAAATTGCCTGAAAATTCATCCTTGTAAGGTTACTTAGCACTTCCAAAGGGAGATATGCAAAGCAAATGGATAAGGACCCCCCCTGGGGTGCGATAGCGAGCGCTAGCAGCACACCATTAGCTAAGTTGCTTCACAGAGAAGCCGGTGGGGAGCTTCTGAATAATATGTAACTGTGCTAATCTTTGAGGCAGAAAAATAAAGTGATTGTCGATGAGGAAACAATAACATGTACCGTCGTCACTCAAGGAAAGGATGAAAGGGAACCGTGGCAGGACGTGAAGATGAAAGTAGTGCTAAGCTACTGGGAGAGGTAAACACGGAAAGCCCTTAGCAGTTTGAGGCGAGTAAATCAAACCAATGTCTGTTTCTTTGGGAAGAGAATAACAACAAACCACAGTTCTGTAAAACTGCTCAACAGCGGTAAGCTAGTGAGTGACGAGCTTAAGGTACAAAAGCAAACAGCTGGTTTCTGTTGCTAGCACCCCTACACTGGTCAGCTTTTTCTATGAGCATAATTTTTTAATTATGTGGTTACAGAGTTCCAACTGTATAGAAATCTAAGCAAAACAAAAATAAGACTCTTGCATTTATAATGGGAACATGGTTTTACATGTTGTTATAATGTTTCCAGCTAAAATTTACTTTAAAATTGGGGGAAAAAATTTTACCAACAGCTACAAAGTAGTTGATTTTCTATGGCTCTCAGTTAAAAATTTAAGTCTGTTTGAAAGATATTACAAAAATATCACATAATCTGGCATCTCACAAATCAAGATGGTACTTTATTGTGCTTTAAAATACTACTATATGTGCCTGAAGAATACACGGTACCGCCTCTTTAAAACTACAACTAAAGTTAGTGTGTTTTTCTGATCAGGTCAATCAAAATACAGGTCATAGATTTCGGAACTGATAATCATCAGTTCTGATGCAATTGATGCTTTTGGATAAGAAATACAAACAATAAGGTCATGTTATATAATCACAATTAATACATTTTAATGTTGATGTTTGTTTATTTCAGCAACTCAATTTATTGAGTGAAACATTATGGAGATTAATTAGACACAGACTGAGGATTTCCAGCCTTTATTTCTGTTAAACATTATATCTCTTTGTTTACAGGCGATGAAAGTGCAACTTTAAGACTATGTCATAACAGTAACATTTCTAAAACAGAAATAAGAAGTATTTTCAGAACATATTTTAATCTGACAAGCCTCGTTCGACCCATATTCAGCAATCTGACTTATAGAATATGACCTTGTTTTTGCTGAAAACTGTTGTGTTTGTATCAAAATGCTGTGAAATTGTTCTTTTTAACAAAATTTACTGACTTGACATATATATATATATATATATATATATATATATATATATATATATATATATATATATATATATAATGTTTTTAAGGAAAATAATGGGAACATGTAATTTATCCTTTTTGAAAAATACTGGATCAACTGACTTTAAGTGAATATTGGTGACATGGCTTCTTTTATTATACTTAATTTCAGTTAAATTATATTAACCTAAATATATTAAAGTAAATCTCTGTAATGTACTTTTTCTTTAATTTAAAATTTTTGCGATGCCCTGTGTTTGTAATTCCTTTTGGTTCAATCTTCTGTAACACAAAATGAGGAACATAATGAAAGGAGAGCAAGTTAACACGTTGGACAAAAGGTATTTTTGGGGAAATTTACCTTAATACATCAGAGAAAGGCTGCCGTTAAAATGATATACTAATAAGAAGAAAAAAAAAAACTTTGAAAGAGAAATTTGGTGAACGCCTGAGTCCATTAGTGGCATCTTCCATAAAGAGCTGTTTAAAGGAGAAACAACTCCAGTTCCATTAGGCATTTTTAATGGTTTCAAAAACAAAACAGAAAAAAGCATAAATAGATGGCTCCACAATGTCTGACAAAGGAGAAAAAGGACCAAATGTAAGTTTTATGTTATCTGCAGAAAAGCTGATCACACTTCAGAGAGACACAGAGAAAAAATAATGACATGTCCTCCTATTTTGTCTCTAATTTGTTTCTTTAAACACTTAGTTTTGGGAGTTTATATTTCCATTTTGAAAGTTTGATGTAATTTATCTCTGCATGCATCTTTTTAACATCACTAGTCCCTCATCACCACGAAGAAAAAAATAACATTTTGATCGGCAGCTATGATGGAACACCTGCTGTTTTTTTTCTTCATCACCTTCTACACTCCAAGGGTGGTAGTGGCACTTCTGGGGAAGTAATTTTAATAAAAAGGCATCTGTTTTTCATAATTATCACAAAATCCAGGCAAGATCTCATTACAAAAGTACTTGCATTAAAAAAAAGGTAGTGCCAGTTTGGAAGGCAGAGAATAACTCTGAATCTCTTATTTTCTACTGATAATCAAAACTCTTGATATCTATCATTTTTCTTGATTGGATTAACATAGTGTCACATATTGACAATTACCCATCTGTCATACTATTGTTTTGTTTCTTTCGTTTTTTTTATTATTTGGAGATAATAGCAAATATAGGTTTAACATAAACTTCATTGTACCAACATGTTTCATGTTGTATTACGAATATTTAGAAGTTCTAAACCTGCAAAGTTTACATTGATTATCTTTTGAGATATGCGTGTATAATTTCCTATCAGAAACACACTTCGATGTCATTGAAAATTTTGGGAAGAATTTGGAATTTCTAAAATATACATCATGTGCAGATTTTTGTTTCTTCAATCACCCTGATGTTCACATCCCTTCCCTAAAAACACTGACATATTCAGCAGGGACGAAGGAATCCTTCACACGCACCATCCACCTTTTCATGTATGACTCACATTTCTTTACGCACCGTTACATTTGACGATACTTGATAAACACGTACAGCTGAACCCAGGGTGCTTTCTCACTATTAGAGGTAATAGTGAGCTCACCACTCTGTTATTACTTAATCTGTTGTGAGAGACGATAATGCTAAGAGCGCTTCATAAATCAGTGACGATTTGGAAAGAAATGAAGCTTTTCCCGATACACAGAGAAACGCCCTAGAAACAGCAGAGAACACAGATGGTGTGAAGGATTAATGCTAATGAAAAAGATTAAATGATTCAAATAAACAAAAACGGAAGATCTGTTGAAAAAGATTTAAGATCACTTTTTAAAATAACCTATTTAAAAGGACATCATTGTGTTCTCAGCCACAGAGTCACTTTATAGCACAAACAAGTAACTATGTTGCCTTAAGTCAGTGCTTCTCAAATAGTGGGGCGGGCCCCCTTTGGGGGGCGCGGTGCGATACTTGGGGGGGCGCGTGTGATCCTGGGGAACAGGCTTTTTTTTTTGGCCGTACTAGTAGAAAGTGTAATTGCGCACAGTAGGCGGCAGTGGCGCTCTCATTGTTACTTCTGTCACGTTTGCGACAGTGCAACATTTTACGACTTACAAGACAACAGGTTTGCCTTGGTTAGCAGTGTTAAGTCAACAAAAAGCTCCGACTGCGTTCTGTCTATGGCCTCCGTTATTCAACAACCCCCAACATGAAAAAGTTTTTCACAGGGATGAAAAGAAAAGCGGAGAGAGACAAAGATAATGAGACAACAGAAAGTCAACCGAAAGCTAAGAAGAGGAAATACGACAAATCTTAGTTAGCGCTTGGCTTCACTGTGACTACAGTTGGAGAAGAGGAAAGACCGGTGTGTTTGCTGTGTCTAAAAATGCTCGCAGCGGACAGCATGAAGCCAAATAAATTAGTGCGTCACTTAAATACGTTACATCCCAATCACGCCGATAAGCCGCTAGAGTTTTTTCAGCGAAAACGTGCTGAATATTGCCAACAGTCATCCCGCTTTGTGAAGGCTACTTCAGTAAACCATCGAGCGCTGCTAGCATCATATAAGGTGGCGTACCAAATTGCGCAGTGCAAAAGCCCCACACCATAGCAGAGGAGCTGATACTGCCTGCAGCAGTAGACATGGATTTATTTATTTTTAATTTCAGGCATTGATGCACTTAAAATCTTTTCTGTTGCAGACTTAAAACACAATTTAATAAAGTTATTCTTTGTAAGTTTGACCATATGTCTTTCTTTTTTTCTTTAATGTTAATAAGGAAAAAATGTTATGCAGAGATGGATAGTCACGGTGGGGAGTGGGGGGCGCGAATAGTTTTTCTTCTTGCTAGGGAGGGGCGTAACGGAAAATAATTGAGAAGCACTGCCTTAAGTTGTTATAAAAATGCTCTATTTCAATCAGATATCACTTCAAAGAAATTTGACTTTGTAATTTAATGCATTGAAATTAGGCCTCTGTCTCTTTAAGAAAGTCCTGTTCTTTCCAACACTCCACCTTCACAACATGGCTCCTCTATTAACCCACTGTCAACTTTTTTGCCAGTGTTGCACAGAACAGTAGCTTGTATAATGAGTTCAGTAGATGCACAGCGTTTGCTGATTGCTGCTGGCTAGTCTGAAGGAGCTGGAGCTGCATTTTCAAGAAGACAACAATGACGTAAAGGTCAATTTAGCATGATGCTGCACCTTTAAGCAGATATGTTTACTCTCTCTCCAGCTGTGGTTCTATGATTCTTCCACATTTTTTCATATTTTATGTGAACACCCCATTGTAGAAGCTGAAAGTCAGCACTGGAAACCAATGTTCAACAAAATTCTGACCTTACACGTCTCAGTGAAGCTAACAGGACTAAAATCCAGCAATTGTTCACATACTTTCATACTTAACGGCACATGAAAATTAAGGAAATGCTTGAGTGCCGAGTCTTTGTGTACTGAAGGAGCAAGAAATCTTCAGCTGTTCTTGACTCATTAATAGCTGTGGGAATAAAACCTTAACTATGTGCAACTCCAGTTCCTTTATTTCCCAAAAATTCTGATAAAAAGGCTCGAGACAGATTTTCATGGCATTAGGGAGAAGAACTTTGCCATTACCTGACTTCCTGAAAGTCAGTAATTCTCTGGGACCAGTCACAGTTTCTGGTCGTTTATGATTTAAGCAAATGTTAATTAACTCCAAGGTGGCCTTGCAATAAGCTAAGGGAAGATACTGCGAGAGGTGTGTGTGTGATGAGACATACCTGAGGAAGAGCCTGGACCACTGTGTCCAGCAGGGCCCTCATGCCGGTTGCCATTTTCAGTAATTTCAGCACTGGGAAGAAATGGCAGACGATAAGAGAAGTTTGGCCGCAGGACAAACCGTCCAATTTTAGTAGATTTTCAAAACGCTACAGACAAGCTTGAGAGGCAATACAGTTCAGGTATCAAAAGGAAGAAGAAAAAAAAAGACGGTGAAACAGAAAACTAGAAAAAAAAGTCTTGCCTCAGATAGAGGTGAGTAATCAAGATACATTAGAGATAGACAGGGAACACGAGAGAGAGCGAGAGAAGCGATCAATAGAGGGAGATGTGTTTCTGGGCGCCACGCAGGAGACCCTCCGCTGTTCCCAGGCGTCCAATTTCTGAAGGAACACGGAGAAATCCACATGTATCACTGGGGATGTGTACTCCTTCACAGGTATCAGGAATATGGATGTGTGGTTACAAAGACTAATAAATAGCTAAAGTTTTCAAAGAAATGGAAATTGTTTTATGATTCTAATTCGAACATGAAAACAATTTTTTTTTTTTTTGTTTAAAAATGCATTGAATGTCTTTTTACAAAGACTGTAGTCATGAAATGCAGTACTCTAAAATATTTTGCAAAACAGTTCATGCTGCTCTTTGGAACTAACAAACAAAAATAAGATGTACACGGTAGCATTTACATTCATTAAACAGCCGCTATGTAGCATAAGCGTTCATTAGACACAAATTACTCAATGATAAAAGAAATAGATAATTTTCCAAATTAATTACTTCAAAGTGAAACGTATCAGCACTGGATGTCAATAAGAGTTAGGATTTGGAAAAGCTGAGCTATGTGGGTTGATGCTAGCCTGGTGAAACACAATTCCCTTGTTCTACGCCTCACTTTGTCAACTTTGAGGAACGTTTGCTTCCTGGAGGCGTGGACTCTGTTGAAGTTTTAAATTTTACCCAATTGCTAAAGGCTGGACGTGTCGGCGGTATGCTAGTTTGTTGCTCAGAAGCTTAGCGGACGTAGCATACATTGTAAACAACCGTCCGCCACTGAGAAGAGAAAATTGATGAGCCGAATGAAGCGCCTGTTAATGTTAATTGGCCCGGTACAAATTCTTCTGGAGAAATCCAGATGGCAGACCTGTCGACATTCAAAGACATTTTCCAAAATGCAAATAGACTCAAACACACTTGTCTATGGGGCAACATGTGGTAGATATCTGGAGACTCAATACTATCATCACATTTACATAAAATATCTTGGCTCGTGTTGTGGCGATCAGATCAAAAATGCCGCTGCCAGTCCATGTAAGACTTTCATGTAAGCAGCCCAAATCCTAAAATCCAAACATCACTGGCTCTATCCCAGAGAAGGGATTCCAAATCTGAAGTTTTGTGTTTGCTCTCAGATTGGTGGAGCCTGTGTGAATGGCTTGCTGCAGAGGATTTCAATATTAGGTCTGTAAATGATGACTTCAATATTAGTCTTGGGTCCCTGGCAGGGGCGGTTGGGCTTGGCAGAGATATAATGTCAGGGCTGTGTATTTGTTTGGCTGTGTGCTCGACGGCCAGAAATATGGGAGCTTTAGTCAGCTGTGCTCTGTTTACATAAGACAAAACTGTGTGAGATAATTGTGATGTTTGATGAGTCCAGAGATGGAAAAAAAAAATCTAACTGAACCACCGTAGCAAAAACTACATGGGAAAATAATGCCAGAATAAATCATTTACAGAAAGAAAAAATATTTTGCAGAATAGGGTTGTTTTTTTTTTATTATTACCGGGTGCTTTCACACCTGGTACACTCAATTCGATTGAGGACCAAACATATTTTGTTGCATTTTCAGCTGCTGTGGTTCGCTTTCACACCGCAATGCATCCAACGAACCATGCCTTGTGAGCAACCCGTTCCCCTCACAGGGCTGGTTTGCCTGTGGTGGCGCTGCATCAAGAACCACTGAAGAAAACAACATGGAAACCTCTGAAGAGGACATGAGTGCATCTTTCTCCTTCACGAAATGTAGACAAAAGTGAAGTGGCATCATATTTTAGCGGATGTAGGATTTTACTTTTGTAAGAAGACATTTCTCCCACTAGTGCTAGTCTAGCATGTTCGTTTTGGTTGTTCGTTTTGGTTGTATTTACTCAGAATACCTTGTGCTATAGTCCACTTCCTGCTTTTGGAGCAATCTCTGGTCCCATATGGAGTTGAAATGCACAGGAGTTCATCTTACCTGAACAGAGTCGGACAAGAGTTAAATCTCTTGTCCGTATTGGAGTTTGATTGCGCATTCTCACCTCCTCTAACAAACTACACTTTCCAAGCAAACAAACTAGAATTTGATTAAAGCAGACCACACAGGGCTGGTTTGAATACGTCTGTAAAGTTCAAAAGACACCCAGGTATCAATTTCTAATAGTTCTTACAGATTTTTAACCTTGTGGAGTGCATTTTCAGATGCATTTTCAAATACATTCCTTCAACAAAATGTGAACCATTTACACTTTCCATAAACAGGCAGAAGCACAAAAAGGTGGAAAATGACAGAATAATAACAGTTTAGTCATAATACAGAAAATAGCATCAACTTTAAATATTTTCTGTGTTGCTTTCAGAAGTCAAGGAAAGTTTTTCCAGAGTTCAGACAATGTGGCAAGTATAACAAGAGCATAAAAAAGACTGAAAGTCACTAGTCGTCCTCGCACGGTCAAAAGCCCCTCTTGTTTCCAAATTACAGCTAACTGTTGCAAAGTAATTAGCATATCACCCAAGGGTCCTCTCAGCAGTCCCTCAGCAACCCAGTGGAGGGCAAAGGGTGAACATAAACGGGGTGCGGATTATACAAGATTGATGTAATTAGACTTCATCCTCTTCAGTGTGAAGTTAAAGTACACTGTAAGCCTCGACGGATGTCTGCTTTAATTTCCTCTAAATATGAGGAAGCAAAGTGCCAAACGGGAGACATTTAAAACCGCTAATCAATTGGCTTTATTTAGCAGCAATGAAGGCAGCTGTACAAGTGATGCAGCTGCTTAAGGTATGAAGGGTTTGTTGTCTCTGTGCTTTTTGTTGTTGTTGCATCGACTGTAGGGGGAATTACCTCGGGCTATCCGGAGCACCCTCATGATCCTGATGATGGTGGGATTGATGGGAAGGGAGGCGTTGATCTCGATCTCCTCCAGAGTGATGCCCATCACAGACAGCAGAACTATAGCCAAGTCCAGCTGATTCCACCTGCACACACACAACAAGATCTCTATCATCTGAGATGTTAAATTAGACATTAATCAGGCAAAAAAGGAGCTGAGATTTGCCTAATTAAGTGTGTAGCTCTGATTTTAGGATTTCACATACAAAAAGCCTAAATTATACTAATTTCGCAGTGAATATTAATGCTTTGTATGAACTCGGTGCGCAATTTGCTTGACTTTCCAACCTGGCAGATGAATTGCTACCATTTGGCCATAACTTAAAAGGCTGGTGTTGTCATTAATATTAATAACAATAATGGAACGGAGATGCTAATACCTAATTGAAAGTATAGTCTCAAATAATTTGGCCCCCTGACATGGGGTCAGTATGTTTTAAATTGTATGAGTTGGGTCACACTTTGGCAGAAGACTGAGAAAAACAAGTTGATCTCGCCTGTGCATAAAGGTTGTCAACTTCTGAGACATATTTGCAAGGAAACCAGGGTACAGATGAAACCAGGAAACATATTTGCAAGGAAACCAGGGTACAGATGGGAGCAGTATTTAAAGAACTAATGTTACCGGTAAACTGAATCCGTAATATTTGCTACAGAAAAATAGAAAACTGCACTTGGTTCGCCATGCATGAGTAAGAAGCCAGATTACAATTGACAAATCCTTTCAGGGACAAAGATCTCAGATCTGGGAAATATTTCCTCATGACCATTTGTACATTTGGAGAAGAAATGGAGAAGCTTGCACAAGCCCAAGAATATTATTCCATCTGTGAAGGCTGGCAGCATCGTGACTTTGGGGCTTTTCTGCTGGTGGAAGGCTAAAGACAAGGAATGAATTTTAGGATTTGGCATCAGGCTGCTGGTCATAATGAGACAAAAAGACACAAAAATCAACACATTAAGAAGCTGCCCACCAGTCTATGATCACATTGGGTAGTAACTAGTTACCGTACTTTCCGGACTATTAGCCGCACCTGAATATAAGCCGCAGAAGCTAAATTGCATGATTTGTACATAAACAAGCCGCACCGGACTATAAGCCGCAGGTTTTTTATGTTTACGTAATTACCATATGGTTCGTGCACAGAGGGGATTGTTGGGAAAGAGGCAACTGTTTGGGGAATCTCCTATTTATTAACATTTCAACACAAATTGCATATTTGCATACGTTAACTGTTACAATTTAGTGCAATAGTAGCTCCCATTTATAAACATTTGAAGAAACAAGTTGCATATTTGCCTAACGTTTTCAACCATTTAGTGCAATAGTAGCTACAGAAGCTAGAGAACATATAAAGCTACAACAACAAATAAAGTGCTGTGACACGACAGTAAGTCTAAATTGCAGTAACACGGCTGCTTAAAATATACGGTTTATCAGCCTACCAGAAAAGTTATTACCATAACCCTCCTCTTCACCTTGGTGAAGTAAACGGCTGTAACCAGAAAAGTCAAGTCATTAATCCTCATCTTCGTCTTCTTCCTCCGTACTAACACCACAAAAGTCCTCATCTTCAGTGTCGGAAACAAACAGGTTCAGGGCTTCGTCAGTCACTCTCCCCTCTCTTTCGATGTCACTCTCAAAACCAACAAACTCCTTTTCGTCACTGTCGGAATCGAACAGCCTCTGAAAGGCCTCAGGTGTGGCGGCGTCCTCCTGTCAATCACGCAGCAGTCCAGCCTTTCTGAACCCGTTGGTGATTGTGAATTTTTTTACACTCCTCCACGCCATCAAGATCCACTCGCAAACTTGTGTGAGTGGATAATGAGGGTATCTCACAAACTGTCTTGTGCTCGCAATGTCCGTCTTTCTCGCTGTCGTTCTGTCTCGTACCACTCGCGGTAGAAGTCTGCTTCCGGAGGACCTCCGCGTTCCCGTGTGCGCGATTTCTTGTGTATTGAAGCAAATGTGACATCAACATGGTGGATGGTAAAATCCATAGATTTTATGGCAAGCCGTTTTAACATAAATTTGGTTTTGCCGCCCTTACATTCCAGATATCTCAAATTGTTTTATGACTAGACATTTTAGCAATTTAAGATATCTCTAATTATATTTTGACTAGACAAAATACCTATTTGAGATATCTCTAATTACATTCTGACTAGTCAAAATGTAATTGGAGATATCTTGAATTATTATTCTTACTAGTCAGAATATAAGTGCAGATATCTTAAATTACCATTCCGGATAGTCAAAATGTAGTTTTGTCTAGTCAAAATGCATTTTCAGATATCTAGAATATAATTACGGATAGTCAGACGGAACCGAATTTATGTTAAAATGGCTTGCCATAGAGATTAGGTATCCCCCTAGTGGCCGTTAGCTGTAAAAATCCATAGATAAGCCGCACTGCTATATAAGCCGCAGGGTCGAAAAAATGGGAAAAAGTCGCGGCTTATAGTCCGAAAATTACGGTACATTTACTTGAGTAACATTTTTGAAAAGATTCACCTTTAGGAGTATTTTTTAACAACGCTGTACTTTTGAGTAATTTTATAATGAAGTATTTCTATTCTTGAGTAAAATTTCTAGATTCTCTACCCACTTGAATGAACAAACATGTTTTAACCAAAAATTCACCAGACACACACATGCAGTTTTTGTTAAAGATTCATCAGTTCTGTTATTGAAAGACGCTGATTTGGAAAAACTTTATTTTGCCCAATTTGGTTATTTTTTTGTTACGTACAAGGATTATTGTCAGATTTCCACTTAACTTTATATTTCAGTCTATCTCATTATATATTTTTAAAACTTTACTCAGTACTTCAGTAGATGTTTTGCCAAATAGTTTTTTCACTCTTATTTAAGCAATTTCTTGGATGGAAACTTTTTACTTTTACATGGAGAGGAGTAGAAATATCTTGAAATAGTGCTACATCTACTTGAGTATCATTTCTGGCTACTGGCTGAGAATTATAAAAACTTTAGCATTCAACATGCTGGTAAAATTAGAGAATGACTTCACACTTAAATCTGCCAGCGGTAAAAAAACAACAACAAATAGGCTGAACTGTCATTTCCACAAGAGCTGTCCAGTATTAACATGTTTCAAAGCAGGACGCCCTTAAAAAAGCACATTAATGAACAATATAGTTGAAAGCAGGCATCTGCTAAAAAGCCAGAGGTTCACCTGTCCTTGAAAAAGCGGCGGAAGCCGAAGGCTACTAGCTTGAGAGACGCTTCGATGACAAAGGTGGAGGTGAAGAAGTAGTTGCAGTACTTCAGGGCGGTCTCAAGAGACTGAAAGCAGAAAAGTTCAAAGAGAAAAAAATGGACGTTTGAAAGCAAAAACGGCATCAGGAATGCAAACTATAATTTGTTTTCTATCTGGACTTGTTTGTTTCATTTGATTCTGCTGATCATTTATTTATCACTTTAATTTGAGAAGTCAGAAGAACATAATCTCAACTGGTTATGAGGATTGTTGATCAGAGAGTGTGTTTTGACAGAGGGAGCAAATGATCTCGCCAACAAGTCACTCTTAACAGAGGCGAGTTTAATTGAGACAGACAAGTAAATTATATGCAACTCTGGAGAGGAAATATGCAGCATTTGTTTTTTGTTTGTCTTGAGCTACTGCTCTGCAATTAATGAGGTATTGATGATTAAATCTTATTTGCATGTAGACGGAGAGGAGAAGCACACGCTAAAGAAGCTTCAGTAATTTCTATCGTATCCTACAAACTATTTCAGCTCATGAGATATAATAAAGGAGTAGTGAACTCCTTGCTAGTCATCATGTAAACTAATAGAAACACCATACAGTGAACCGCTGCCTCTTTGTAGTTCAGCATTTGTGAATTCACATACATGTTTATTTTCCTGTGGAGCTTTCTAGCATATTGACTGATTTACATACTGGTAATAAATCAGTTACTAGCCAAAACAGCTTGGGAACTTAAAAATACAAATGTGCATCACTAATAAGGACAGATATAAAGATAATCTTGAATGTTAGCTTCCGTGGTAATAAACACGGTAATATCCACTGTCCATGTTTATCAATGAATATTAAAATCTATACATTCGCTTCAAGTATTCACAGGGGATTTTGGGCTCTAACCTCCATGAATGCTCCAGGTTTACTGCTATCCTTCTGTAATAATCACTATGTTCCATCAGTTTGGCAGAAATATGATTTTTTTTGTTTGTTTTAAGAATAAAAGTAATTTCATGATTCTATGTAGGACTGTGATATTTTGATGTTTTTGTTCAAGATTACTATCAGTATTGCCCTGATCCAATATTAGATATTGGTTGGATATTATCAAAAGAGAAAAAAAAGAGTATCGGACTATATTAGCCCCTGTCTAAAATCTCCGACATAAGAACGCCAACAGAAGCAGTCCTCTCCAGCGTTTAGTCTGCCCCAGCATTTCTGTTCAGCAGCAGTTGGAACCTGCATGCAAACCAATTGGATAATAATACATGGGTCGGTTGTTCTCATACCTATTGCTATTGACTATTGTTCTCTGAGTAATATCACATATCAGATATCTTCTAACATTCCCCATAAGTAATCAAAGTCTGTATTATTTGTGCTGGTATCATATTGGGTCAGTATCGGTATCGGCCAATACTCAAAGCTGCAATATTGGTATCGTATCGGATGTGAAAAAGTTCTAATAACTGAACAGTAAATATCTTATACGGATTTACGAGTAGTCTTCTTATATCACAATTGTTTGTTATGAAAGAGCAGAAAACTATTGAGATAACAAAAAATAATCAAAAACAAAAAGCAGGCAGAAATCAACAGCGGGCGTTGGCAAGGGACCCAACAGACGTTGTGACGCCCTCAATGAGTCCACAAAATCCCTCTGAATCAAGATGTGTGTTCACCTGTGGCTGGCTGTAGTGCTCCAGGGACATGGTGATGACGTTAATGCAGATAATAAAGGTGATCACGAGGTCCAGGTAGTGGCTAGTACACAGAGCATGGATGGCCAGCCGGGTACGGCCGTAGGAAGAATAATAAGGCAGTTTCTGGGCTTCTGCACGACAAAATGGCAAAAATCAGATTAAGGATTTAAAAAAATAAATAGAATGAAAAGATCGAAACAGGACGTGGTTTTGAGACATTTAAAAAACACAAATAAAACAAAAGTACACCAATTCTTTTGGTGTTCCTACTGGCCATCAGACTGCTCAACAATCCCATCACTAAAACTGTCTTGAAAATATTAAGCTCTCTCTCTCTCTCTCTCTCTCTCTCTCTCTCTCTCTCTCTCTCTCTCTCTCTCTCTATATATATATATATATATATATATATATATATATATATATATATATATATATATATTAACACAATACTATTTGTTTATTATGTAATTATAGGCACACTTGTGTTTCTGTGTGTGCTACGGTGAACAAGCCATGATATTTCACTGCCAATTTTTTGTTTCTTTGAGCAATGACAGTAAAGTAAGTAAGTCTAATTATACAATGTCAAGGAGGTTGACTAGTAAAAACACATGTGAAAATCTCTCCCCTGCCCAAAAACCAAAGGAGAAACTGTGTGTGTTTTTAAAAACAAGGCAAATTGAAAAAGTTAATATCAAATTTGTTTGTATAGTGCATTTAAGACAATCTACACCAATGATTAAAATAACAAAGTCAGAGATATTAAACAACAAATAGAAAACAAAGAGAATCAGAAAACACAAGAAATAAAAACAAGGTTTAACAACTAAGTAAAAATGAGGAGCAGAGAAAATTATGCAAAGAAAGAGACATAAAATATAAGAGCTCATATTAATGGAAGAAGCTTCATAACAGTGAGCCAAAGGTTAAGTAGTTTTAAATGAGTTCAAATAAAGACTTGTTCTCATTAATGTTACAGAAATTAGCATGTGTTATCTATGTTTCTTAAAAATAGGAGCTTATTTTAAAGTTTTCAGCTCAATATAACGGCATGTTACATAACTTTCTTCTTAGACCACATTCTGTTCTCAAACGATTCAAGAGTCTTCTGTTTTATCAATTCTGTTTTATCAATTCCAGTGATCTTCACCTTCCCCGATTCATAAACTCATCACTTCTTGAAATGTCACCTAATTTACTTCCTCTACTGGTCAATCCACAACGTTCTCTTTCTTACTTCTCCTCTTCTTTTCCATGCGACGCTGGCGCTTTTCCTCCCTGCGCCTCGCCTCCTCCACTTCCTGGTGCTGCCGACACTTGTGGAAGTTCTCCACCACCACGCCCACGAACATATTGAGGACAAAGAAGCTGACAATCAGGAGGAACGAGATGAAGTAGAGCAGCATCCACGGATTGTTGTTGGTCAACGGCTGGAGAGAAACAGATGAAATGATAAATGACTGGGAGGGAAAAAAAGTGATTCTTTTGGAATAAGAAACCACAAGCATGGACAAATTGGAATTTAAAAAACAAAACAAAAAGTGAAACAGATGCAGTGTTGCTGAAGTGTAACTGAAAATAAAATAACCTGTAATAAATGAAAATTACTGAATTGTAAAATAAGAAAATGAGCTTTTCAGTTAATTGAAAAATGACAAGATAACAGTTCCACACCACTGGTGCAAAAAAAGTGAAAAAAACAAAAAACAAAAAAGAACAGAGGATCATCTGCGTATAGATGTGAATATCAAAACCACATAAATACTGGAAATACACAAAATCTTTCCAAGTATTTTTCCTTATTTATTCATTTATTTTTAATTAACATTAAGGAATTACTGACTTAAAACAAGCTTCTGTATGCAGCTAAAAAGTAACTGGTAAGCTAGTTTTGTCCTACTTCAAGTGTATGAAGATATTTCCACAAGAAACGAAATCCAAACTACTTGGTAAGATTTGGTGTTTTTGCAAAGTAACAGGTATTCATATTTAGGCATCATTTGGACAAGTTAGGAATTCGAATTTGAAAAACTAAATGCATAGAAAGGAAACAAAACAATCCTCAGTAGAGATTTTATCAGATCCGAACCCAAAGCTGTGCTCCAGTGAGAGACCTTAAAAAGTTTCCTTAAACTATTTGCACTTGTTAATATTTAGGAGTCTTGGGCTAAATCTAGAAGAAACAAGCTCTGCCTGTGCTTAATTACAGCCTTCTGGTTCTCCACAGGTCAGCATGTTTGTGACTCAGAGTTTCCATAGGCGACTCCTGACAGATAAAATAAGCTCTTGTTCGTATAAGTCGGCGAGGTTACCAAGCCTCGACCACATAAACGACCACTCCACTGGTCGTCAAGCCTCTAAACCCAAAAGAGAGACAAAAATCGAGGCAGAGGATAGAAGCAAGGAGACAATGTAGGAAGGAGGAAGAAAAAAAAAACTGGAGTGATTTAGAGAAGAGGAGATAATCATCAGGAAACAAAAAAAAAATCTATTTCAGGTGCAATAAAGTCAGAGACGAGAGAGACACGTTTTCAATCTAAGTGCTGAAAGCTCAGCATGGAGTGTAAATGAAATTAGTCAGGCTGTGCAAAGTTGGAGAGCGGTGAGGTATTCCCTGACGTGCAGACTGACTCATCCAGCATGATGCCAGCTCTTACTGATGGAGTCATTTTTTAAGACGCGGCCACCAGAGATGATTCATTTGCACTATATCCTCTAGCTTTATGGTCACTCCTGTGGAAAACACTGCACTGTAAACACTTCTAACCCAAAGCTGAGGTGGAAAGGACAACAGCTCTGATGCCACGGTTTCTAAAGAGAGCTCCGGCAGCGAGAGAAGAGTCAGACTGCAGAGGCCACCTTGGGCAGTGTTTGCACAGAGGAAGTTTCCCGGAGAAGAGAATGCTTTCTTTTACTTTCTTTTTCACTTTTTAAAGAGGCGATACAAGGTAAAAAATGTACTTCTTTCAGATTCACAGCATGTTATAATGTTATTCTCACTAAAAAACATACCTGGAGTGTTGATTTGATTCTTTCATGCATGTTTGAGAAATTATTCAATCTCCCATGGCAAACATTCAGCTACGCAAAACACCTGGATGGACATAGTCCCGCCTTTAAGGACGAAGCTCCTCTTCAGAGCTGCAGCTTCCCAGATTCAGAGCTTCCACCTCACAGAGGAACCCTTCTGCACTCGGCTCCTTCAGACTAGCCAACAGCAATTAGAAACACCTGGTGGAACTGCGGATCTGCTGAGCTCATTATAGGAGCTTCTTCTCTGCTAAAAACATTGTTAAAAGATTAATAGAGGAGCCATGTTGTGATTGTTTCAGAAAGAAACACCTACTCTTTAAAGAGATGGAGGTCCAATTTCAAGATATTAAATTACAACGTAAAACTTCTTATAAGTCATATTTGATATTTACAGCATTCTGAAGGTCACAAACTTATTTAATTATGCAATAAATTGGGACAATGTGCCTGGGAAACCAAAATACTGCCCCTTTAAGTGTCGTCTGTTTTCTATCTATCTATCTATCTATCTATCTATCTATCTATCTATCTATCTATCTATCTATCTATCTATCTATCTATCTATCTATCTATCTATCTATCTATCTATCTATCTATCTATCTATCTATCTATCTATCTATCTATCTATCTATCTATCTATCTATCTATCTATCTATCTATCTATCTATCTATCTATCTATCTATCTATCTATATCTATCTATCTATCTATCTATCTATCTATCTATCTATCTATCTATCTATCTATCTATCTATCTATCTATCTATCTATCTATCTATCTATCTATCTATCTATCTATCTATCTATCTATCTATCTATCTATCTATCTATCTATCTATCTATCTATCTATCTATCTATCTATCTATCTATCTATCTATCTATCTATCTATCTATCTATCTATCTATCTATCTATCTATCTATCTATCTATCTATCTATCTATCTATCTATCTATCTATCTATCTATCTATCTATCTATCTATCTATCTATCTATCTATCTATCTATCTATCTATCTATCTATCTATCTATCTATCTATCTATCTATCTATCTATCTATCTATCTATCTATCTATCTATCTATCTATCTATCTATCTATCTATCTATCTATCTATCTATCTATCTATCTATCTATCTATCTATCTATCTATCTATCTATCTATCTATCTATCTATCTATCTATCTATCTATCTATCTATCTATCTATCTATCTATCTATCTATCTATCTATCTATCTATCTATCTATCTATCTATCTATATATATATATATATATATATGTCATTGGATCTGTCTAACCACGTTCTACAAATGTTCCTGCTGCATGTCTACCTGCAATAATTAGCTACAGCAGCATTGTTATTTTGCCAAAGCCGAATAACAGAGAGGACATTTTGTTTGAAGACGTCGTCTCAGTATTTTAACTTTCCCTCCGCCCACTGGACGTGCTCTATCAAGGCCCCATTTATGCTCCGTTTATGCATGTAAATAGGGCTTTTGTCAAGCGTCACTCCCCTGGACCTTAAAAGCCGTTTATTAAGTTGCCATGGTTGATGGGCAACTGAGTCACTAGAGGGCGTTTTTCAATTAGCTTCCAAATTTAGAGGAGCGTCTCAGACAGCGACAAACATGGCGACGGCGGAGGGGATCTTGATAGTGTGGTCTCAGAGAAATGAAAACAGGCACTGCAGTAGTTCACTAAATGCCTTGCAGAATGTGAACTGAGAAGTTCTGACAGGTCCAGAATCTTAAGTCTTTTTTTTCTTTCTTTTTGCTGATCTTGCATGAGCTACGCTATCCAACACTGCCTCAAAGGGGAGTGGTGGGATTGTTCAGTTGATGATGGACTAAAATACACATGAATCACTTCAGGTCAATTCAGGTTACAAGAAGACTGACATTCGACAGCAAGGACCTCAGTCAGTTTTTCACAGAAGAAGATTAGAGCCACTGAAGAAAAAAAAAGACAGTTCTGACTTTAATCTCAGAATTCTGACTTTATAATTTATGGGCACCGGGGGGAGGAACCATCTTTCAATGATCAACATGCTAGTTGTGCAGAAGAGCAACAAAATATCTGGAGGAACATGGTGGATTTAAGTCAGCTTTTCGTGTTTGAAGGGTATTCCAAGATGCCATTTCATGAATTAAACAACAAAAGTTGAGTAAAACAAGATGGATAGTTTAATGTCTAAAGTGTAGCGGCTACAGCTAGCTGTTAGCATGGTTTTAGCTTTCATCGACGGAGGAATTAACGTGTCTCGCAATGTTACATCACGCGTTAATTAAGGGTGTAAACAGTTGTTGTTTGCAGTAATTATCCCTGAAGGGGTTGTTTTGTTTTATTTTATTTTTTGTTTATTTGAATGCTATAAGGAAATGAAGCAGAGTCTATAATACATATATAGTGACCAATATGATTGGCGTGTCAATAACATTTATTTTAGCGAAAGAGAGAAAGGTTACTCGGTTGTTCTGATCACTGTTTCACTAACACCAACTGATGTGCATTACTATGTTAGTGGCACATATTGACAAAAAAAAAAAAAAGGAAACTGTTCCATAATCACAAAATCATTTTCCTGCACTGTATGATATGTGATCATCACAAGACTGAAGTTTCGTCATATGCCATTTGCAAATAGTACAGTTATCGTCCAGGTGCGCAAATGTTACAGGCTGCAGTTGTAATTCACTAAATCAAAGTGAAGAAGAAGAAGTGTGGCAAAAAACTGGGTCAAATTCTTTTAGTGTTGGATTTTTCTCCCTCCCCAAAACAATGTATAAAATGTCAGATTGGATTAGGAAAATCAGTGCAACATCACCTGAATTCATTTCAGGCTTTTTTTTTTTTGACATCCTTTATGTTCTTTCGTTCATGTTCATGTAGCACTTTTGCAATTTGTAATTATGCTTTCAATTTGCTGAAATGGTTTGCACCTCAGGGCCACCGTAGTGTTGCTCTACGACACACTGGCTACCTGTCCAAGGTGAACCCCGCCTCTCGCCCGGAATGCTAGCTGGACATAGGCACCAGCACCCCTCCTGACCCCAGTAGGGACAAGGATATTGGACAATGGAAGGATGTATTTAATAAATGTAAAAGGCTTGCATATTATATTTATTTATTTGTCATATCGGCTCAGAAAAATGGGGAAATGATTAGGAGTGCATCGTTATTTGATGGTTTTCCCCTCAGCTTTGTTGATTTTTTTTTCCCACAAAGGCAAACATAAAATAATTTCACAAAGAAAGATGTTGTCTGTAGTATCGACAACATAAAGCTGAGTCAAATAGACTGTAGATGACTGGAACTCGTCCTCCTCCAGCTCAGTTCCAAAGACCATCTGAAAAAGTTTTTTCGGGTGAAAGTTGGATTTTTAAAAAATTCAGATCAACTGGAGCTGTTTGAAGTTTGGTAGTAGTTTTTATAACGATGCCTCCAAGTGTGCCTCGCTGTTGTAGCACATTAGGGAATATTAGGGAGCTCCAACTGGCTGAAGAATCACAGGACCAGAAAGATTGCATTCACACCGTCCAACTAAAAAGACAATATGTCACAGTTTGACAAAAGGTAATCGATTCACACTGAAATCTGGTGACACACTCCGAGTAAACCCAATGGACTGCAACACAGAGGAGTTAGGAACGGTTAGACTGAGCGTGAAAAATGGGTCAGTGATCGCCACATGCATTTACCTGCTGGTCGATCCCCACTGCGTCCAGTCCATGGTACATGATGTTAACCCAGCCGTCTTTTGATGCTAGAACAAACAGCGACATAAGAGCCTATAGGAACACAGGCAAAACACACATATTACTTATTTGTTTTTTTTTTTTTTTACTTTGGCGTTCCCTCCCAAAATACTTTCCGAATTAACTCCCAGGTTTTGAGAACGACCTTCTGTGGACAGGCCTACGTTTGCAAGTTCAAAAATAACACAGAGGTGACGAAAGGGAATATCTTCATTTTGGTAATGTTTTTGTCCTGTACCTGTCCAAGGTTGTCAAAGTTGTACTTGTGGTGAACCCATCGGTAACCGGCTCTGATGCAGTCCGTTTTATTCGTGATGTTCTTCACGTCTGAACCCACGCAGTAGTAAAACTTGCCTTTGAAGAGCTTTTGAGGCAAAAAACGCAGAGAGGGAGAGATGAGTGAACGAAGTGAACAAAGACACATTCTGACAACGGCATGATAACACTAGTAAGCACAGTCAGACGTCGCCTTTTACACAGCTTTTGAAGTAATCTCACATTTAGCATCTGAAATAAAGCTTCAAAATGCAACTTGATGGCAACGGTCAGGTGGTCTTCTGTGTCGTTCCTATCAAACACGTCATAGATGGAAAGTGTGGAAAGCAATGTATGCAGGTGGGGAACATTGAAATTAATAATAGCTGAGCTTTGGGGGAGAACGAGACATGTAGGGATGGGAGCCAATAGCAACTTGTGACTTAGGACTGCAGGTTCTCATTCAATCAAGTTTCCTCCATTAGTTCAGATGATTTGTCTTTGTCTAGAGATGCTGTTAGTTGACACAACCAAAAAACAGAATTATAATCCTCGACTCCAATTTTCTAAACTTTGGAAGCTCGACCATCAGCCAACACTTAAATCAGAAACTATTCTTATCCATCGGTCAACAATTATCACCCGACTGTTGCCAACTTAATGGGCAGGTCAGGCTTTTCGAAGACCGGTGATCAGCCAGAAGAGTGCAATCGGTGCACCCCTTGTAAATTTTATTTGGCGAAAGGGAAGGTACTTTTCTGAAGATGCTTTCATGTACCTGAACTCCGAGAATGCCAAAGATGATGAAAAAGGCACAGCAGATGAGGACAATGTTTCCAATGGGTTTGAGGGAAGTAATTAGCGTCTCCACCACCAGCTTCAGCCCTGGAGCCCTGCTGATAACCCTGTGACCCACGTGAAGGCAGGCAGAGAGAAAACTAGTGAGAAAAAGACTCACATATAGAGAGAAGGACAGAGGGCAAGAAAGCTGACTTTCAATGTAAAACTGTTAAATAGGAACTGAGTTTGCCATGTCATTATCATCAAAGTAGCAATGAAAAAGCTTGTGTCTTCACTGTATTATACGAAGAACAGATGTATATTAAATTGGTCATAGATGGATTGACTTAGCTCTTTTTAATTGGTGTTTATGACAAAATAAACACCCGATACACTTGGCAGCTTTCCTTGTAAAGATTTTTTTTAAAAAAGAAAAGCTGCAGTGACATTTTATAGGTAGAAAAATTCTACATTTCATCTGAAAGTATTTCTCTAGTGGTAAAAAAAACAACTATCTGCTATGATATATTTTGTTTTTGGGCATTGAAAGCATTGACTGCAAACTGAAGTCACAAAAGCATTTAAGGTACACAACTTGAGGTTGATTAAAGTGTCTTAAAACCTTCCAATAGGAACCCAGGACTTCTTGTTTCTATGGAGTATAAATGTAGCATGACAAAAAGCAGCTTTTTGCTTCAAAATTAAAAGAAAATACATAAGGTATGTTTATAAGACGGTATGTTTAATCGTCAGCAAATAGCTCCAGGAAAATGGATGTTAGTCTGAAGAGTTGGAGCAATAATAAAAAAAAAAAGAAAACTGGGGAACAAGCCTGAATGACGTACCAAGTTTATTTTTCCACCATGGACGATGAGAAGGACAGTAAGATAAGCTCCAGATTCATTATTAGAGAGGTCAAAACAAAGAGTGGGATCTTGAGAGTCACTAAGTCTCCAAGACTTAGGTTATTTTACTCTTAGAGCAATATTTCTATTTCATTAGTCTGTTTGATAGATCATCAGTTGTAGCTCATGAATTGAAACCGGTGCTGAGATGGCATTTTTTTTTTTATTTACATGATTGTACACATAATAAGAGTGTGACAGACCGAGAAAGACGATAATAAAAAATAAAAAAAACTTGCACCTCAAAGGAGACTTTGAGCTCAGTAACAAAGAGGTAGTGAAGGGGAGGAGAAAGCAGTTAACTCACTGACTTTTGCCCGCTCCGAGTCAGACCGCGCTCTCTGTGTTGGACCTGTGATGGACTGTCCAGATTGAACCCTGACTCTTGTCTAGTGTCAGCCCGTCAGTCTCCAGGCCCTCCATGACCCCGAAGAGGATTAACCGAGTAAAGATAATAGATGGACGGACAGATAGCGCCATGTCTGGCAGACGGGTCGGGTGGCAGACTATTTTTTGCTTGGCTGGGAACGGTAGTTGGAGGTGGTGGTGGGTGAGGGGGTGGTGAGGTCCCAGCATGTTGCCTGGCAACTACTCAGAGATGAGTTGCTTTTTTCTTTACAATGCATTTTTTCTAGGTAAGACTTTCGACAGACTTTGTGGTATTTAGGCAATAACAAGTTTATACTGGACAGCAAAAACACCAAATGTCAGTATTTTTAGTCTTTTTTTTTCTAGTGCAAATACCTTCTTACACTTGAAATAAGGCAAAACTATAGCTATCGGAGATTGTTTTAAGTAAATAATTTCTTATTAATGATGAAAAAGTACTAGTTCCATTGACAGATAAACTCACTTACAACAAGACATTTTCCTGATGTTACAGGAGAAATAAACTGCCAGGGGAAATAATACATTTCCATCGATATCAGTGCAATAAAAAGAAAGGAAGAAAGAAAGACAGGACCTGATGATGGTGATGGGCTAAATTCTGTCCATTTGTCACTAACCTGAGAGGCCGTAACGTCCTGAGCAACCGGAGAACACGCAGGACTCCCAGGATCTTAGCGCCTCCTGCCATTGACACGACAATATCAATCAGAGACACAAAGACCAGGAAACCGTCCAGGATGTTCCAGCTGCTCCTCAGATATGCCTTCTCTCCCAGGTACAGGCCCATGGACACAACCTGGGAGAAAAACGAATGGAGACATGACCCACATAAGTAGACGACTCATCAGACACACGTGACCTTTGGTGTTTAATGTGTTGTAAAAATGTATGAGCTAATCTACAGACTTATTCTGTTTTTGGTTTTGGCACAGTTCAATGTCACACAAAGATAACTAAAGCAAATGCATAAAGATGTTCTAAAAGATGTTCTAAAAATACCACCTGAAGTGTTTTTACAACAACTAAAGTAGTATTTCTGGCTAATAATTTGTGTTGGCCAGAAACTGTTGGCTAACAAGGTAAAATTAAATTGTTCTTAAAAATATTAACTAACTTTAATGAACTGAAGAAAAAAAGTTATTTATACCAACTCGGGCCTGTGAGAAAATGTCATTTAGTTTGTGAAATCTTAAATTAACTGTAATCTACTTTATTTTATTTTATTGTAAAACTCAGTTAAATTTAAGTCATTTTTTTTCTGCTGGACTAAAAAAAGGCAGTCCACTATTCAGATTTTGTTTACAAAATCTTCTTAAACGAGCAACATTATGTGTTTTCCTATCACAGTGTCATTTTATAGCACAGTCAAGTAACTATGATAACCTTCAGTTGTTAAAAAAATGCTGTTCATATCAAATATGACTTAAAAGATATCTGATTTCATAATTAATGCCTTGAAATTGGGCCTCTGTCTCTTTAAGAAAGTCTTACACTTTCTGAAACTACGCTTTCAGGAAGTCATCAAAACAAGACTCCTCGATTGACCCTTTAACAACAATTTTATAAGTGTTTCAATGAGCAGTAGCTCCTGCAATTAGGACAGTAGGTGAAGTTCCATTGACAGGTGTTTGCTAATCGCTGCTAGCTAGTCTGAAGGAGCTGAGACGGGAAGTCGTGAAGCACGATTGCAGCAATGTGCTATGGCCTACTATAATAACATTGTAGCATGAAGTAAGACTCAAAAATGATGTTTTTACATAATATAGCCCCTTCAATCAAACTCCTCGCTACGCATAGGCATAAATAACAAAGATGTGGCTGAATGCTGCATATTATCTCATTGCTCTGATTTAATATAACAAACTCTTCCTCCAGCAGGGACTGAAAGAAAAAAAAAACATTGCAGTTCAAATTCTTCATAGAAAAACAGAAAGACGCTATGCTGAGGAAAGTGTGAGACAGCTATCAGTCAGTGAATCGAAAGGCAGAAGTCAGGTATGGTAAACAAAGGTATATGGAATAAAAGTCAAAGATAGAGTGAAAGGAATGGCAGATCCAAGACCAAAAATAGAAGATGTCATCAGAAACATGTGAAATGCAACTTTTTCTGGGGTGTTTTTGTTACATTTTTATGTCCCAACAAAATCTCAGTGGAATAGAATGACAAAGAGCAGCAACAATTGTAAATCTTTTATAAAAACTAAATAATATTAATGTGTTAACATAACTATATGTATCAAAAGCCTTGAAAGAGAAGCTTCCTTGTCAAATAATTATCAGGCAGAAATTAAGAAACAAACCAAAAAGCTGCATGTCTCAGAATGGATCCATCCAGATAATAGAACATAGGGTCCAACAAGACAGGTCTTGTGAAGAATCCTCTAAAGTAATATAAAAATGTCTTCCAAAAAAAAATCTTAATCTTTCCACACTGATCCAAACTGTAGTGCGTCCAAGCCACATCCCATAAATCAGATTTTTACTCATGTTTTGACAGCATACATATGGAGTTTTGTTATTAATAGCAGCCTGGCTATACTGAGATTCCACTGCTACTATTGGAAGGCCTCTGGATATAAATAAAGCAGATTAAAAATCATCCTGGTAACATGATTCATTGGACATCTGGCACTTCAATGCCAACAGTGACAAAGGTTACCTCACGCTTTTCTTACTCTGTCAGCGGTGTGACATGCAGAGTGTGTCACAATAAATTCACTTTTAAATTGCAGTCAAACTCCATTGATAATCTGATATTTCAGTCATCCTTGCTGTTGTTGGACTTGCTCTTTAAGTGTTTTTTCAATTTAAAATGTAACTATTTGTGTCTGCGATGCTAAATGGTGACTTCAAGATTTTACTGGACTGATGAGAATGGCGTATAATTTTACAGATTGCCTATTGACATTTCAGAGGTGGTTTGAATATAAAGCAAACCCTAAATTGTAAGTACTGTCAACACACACACACACACACACACACACACACACACACACACCCCCACACACACACACACACACACACACACACACACACACACACACACACACACACACACACACACACACACACACACGCGCGCGCACACGCATACACACACACACACACACGCACGCACACGCACACACACACACCCTTGATAGAGCCAGAGCCCCCCAACACCGCCATCATCATCCGCCACCCTACAAGGTCAATCAGCTTTTGACAATGGATGGATGGATTGCTCAAGTTGGAACTGGAGATTTTCTCACTATTATGATTAATTTATTCATTTGAACCTGGCTGAACTGAATTTAAAACCAGTACTTGTTAAGAGTGAACTGGAATGACATTAAAACAAAGTTTCCGAAGAGCTCTTTGGGAAATGGCAATCTTCTGCACTGTTTTAGAGTTGTAGTCTGCAGTGGTTTTGGCAAAGAGCAGAGGAAGTGAACAAAGCCATTCAGTCCGTGTTGACCACGCCTCCAAATGCTGAATAACCATTAACAGCCATCTTGTTCGGCTCGGGGTTTTCTCTCTTCGCATTAGAAGACGGTTATTTACAGCACAAGTAGCTTCCGGTAAGCTTCATAGCATCAGTCTGGTGCATTGCATAAGTCACAGCCAAATGTCACTTATGCACAGAGAATACAGTCACCAAAATAATTATTTCTCTATCCTGGTTTAACTATTTTTTTTGCTTAGACCAAGCCACTAAGTGAGCAGCTATTGACTTTAACTCTACATACTCAGATTTTCTTTCACTACTGTTTTCTCAAACTTCCAATCAGGTGTCATACTAAACCTCGTTGTGCTGGAGGGTTTTAATGTGACATGGAAGTAATTTCTTTGCACCGTCACCATCTGCTTGGCCCACGGCAGGTATTGCGGGGAAATCAATAATTTAATGCTACCAGTTGGGCTTTTTTTTACATAAAGCAATTATCAAAGTAAATAAAATGTGTCTGTCTTGTATTCAAGCTTTTCATTATGTGTCATTGTGATTTTCATTTTTGGGGCATTTTTGTACAATCCATTGAATTGGATCAGTTTTCTTTAAGACAAAACTAAACTGAATTAAACTGAATCTGAAGAAGGTTACAAGTTGGCAGAGCAATGTATATGTATGATGCAAGAAAAGTAGTAGAAAGAGACTCAAAACCAGATCTGAGAGTGCAAATGAAGCAGCAAATTGAAAGATAATAATGGGGCAACTTTGATTAAATTACAAATTGGGAAAACAAAAGTGGGGAAGTTATAAGAAAGGGATACAAGACTGCAACCACCTCCATCCAGCAGTACCAGTGAACTATACACTGTCACAATCCAGGTAACAAGCTGATACACATGCCTTCATTATCCATAATCATTAAAAAAAACATTGGATGATTTCTACTGGTGCAGAAAAGGCCTGAAGACTCAAAGATCTTAATATAGGATGGTTTAATGATTTCTACAAGGCAAAAAGGATAAAGCAGAAATAATGTGTATTTTTGATGGGAGGTTCAGGAGTGACTGAAGGACCGCTGAAGAATGATAGTCTTCTAATTGAAATCATTATCTAGTTGCCCATCAGTAGTCATACAAGTGCAACTGATTAAAACACCAAGGTGGAGAGTTATCAGCAAAACCGACAGGAGGAGCTAAATAAGAAGCCAGAGGACAAACAGTTAGGGATCCGCCTATCCTAAGTGGCTAGATAGATGGAAGAAAAAAAAAGTGTTGGCAATCAGATGATGCAGTAAAAGAATGCCCAGAACATCCAAGATCCAGCGCAAAATTAAAAAGGTAACACTAGTTGAGGTTCCAATGTGCAGGAGTATTTTTCTACATTCAGCCAATGTGAAAAAAAACACAATTTTGAAATTGCGGTGTTTTGATGAAATTAAAATCACGTGTGAATAAGTTTGTTCATGCGATAAGTGAATAAAGGTCATGGCGGCAAGAGATGAAAACAGTAACGAGATGTAGTCATAAGTCAGCCGTGGCGCTCATTATCTATCAGCCAATTAGAGAGGATGTTGACATCTTTTTCAGGCGCTGGCACAAGCCCCTTATAGTGGGGAGCAGCTACATATATGGCGTTTTGGAAAAATTGTAGTCAGCCACTTTGGAGAAAAGTTGTAGATTCAACATTTTTGAATGACACAATTTTTGTGAACTGTGAGAGTTCTGGTGGGGCAGGTGCAGATTGTCTGGAAAAAAAACTAAAACAAAAAAATGATAATTCTTCTTCCTGTTGTTTTCTTCTTTGCTGTTTTTGCCAGCAGTAACAGTGGTTGTTGATCATGTTATTCGTGTGATGCAAAAAAAAGTTTCAATTGCAGTTTCGCAAAACAAGCCACAAAAACCTTTAATTGGAAAACGTAAGGTTTCTTTTTCTTCAAAATTCTGTTTCCATTAAGCAAATGTATTTTCATAATTTAAATTCGAGCATTTCTATATTCAATAGAAATGCAACTATTGTTATTGAAGACAAAAGGAAATGTCTAATGAATCTAAGATAAGTTAAGAAAGAAGTGACTAAAACGACAGCAAAACAAGCAGAACTACAGCAAAAACAAAGCAAGACAAAAAGAGTTGGAAGCATTTTACCTTGACTGTCATCTCTGCGACAAAGATGGCCGTAAAGATGTAGTTTGAAAGGGTGAGTAACAGTCTTTCCTACAGTGCAAATAGACAATAGAAATAGTTTGAAGGATATAAAAAAAAAATTCAAAATAATTTTTAATCTAATTGTTTGATACAGCTTAGTAATTGTTTGACCCACCGAGAAGGTTCAAAGCAAAAAATATTCGATCCACACTGTGAATGTTAACCCTGTGCTGTGCTCTGAAGCCTCACTGACAGGAGTTGTCAGAAAACAGCGATTTGGATCTTAAACTTGCCAGAAGTGTTCAGAGTCAATTTAATTGCATCACTTGCTTGAAAGAACTGCTTAGCTTCAAATCAAAATACACCCAGATGTCAGAACATCATGAACTGTAGAAAATGTAGGATTGTAGAGGAACTCTCTTAAAGAGCATTCATGAATTAGATTATTGTCAATTAAACTGGATTATGTCAGGATCAGGAGCAAAAACACGACTCCAGTTAAGGGCTGAAACCAGTGGTTATTAAAAAATACGATAATAAAAAAACAAATAGTCCATGCTTTGGATATATGTCGTGTTAAATGGTTGAAACAATAATTTTGTCTTTTCTAGAGTCAATTTATGCACAAGTCAATAGTTAGGTTGACTTTCCTTCTACACAAAAGCAATTCTAACTTTTACTATTGAAAATTTTGCTAAATTTGAACATCAAAATCACTTGTATTTTAAACACTTTAGAATAGAAGTAGCTATTTGTAGCTAGAAGCTCCTGTTGCTAACAGCTACTGTATCTCATAGCTTCTATTGTTGCTCATGTATCTAGTAGTTACTTGTATTTAAAAGCAGTTAAAATAGAAGTGATTTTAAAGTTCAATCAACATATCAAGAGTAATGCTGTTTTGTAGAATGCAAGTCTACCCAACTTTCCTTCTAAATTTGTGCACAGCTAGCAAATGCACAAACTAGCCTGCTATCTAAACTCAACGGCTAATTTGTGCCTTAACCGTGCTACTTTGTGAAGAGTGAGGAAATAGCTAGTTTTTGCTTAAAAAGTTAATTTTAACATGAGTGTATTTTGTCTTATTAGACTGGTATTAATTTAATCTGTTGTTCAGCTCTGAAAGAGTCAATAAAATGTGACACTGCATATTTAACACTGAAAAATTTACTGCGTCGAGAGAATAATAAGTATCAGTGACAATTATTGTTCTTACCAGGCTTCCTTGAAGTATCTTAGGCCTCTCCAGAGCCACTGTGATGCAGTTGAGGAAGATAAAGACCAGGACCACGTAATCAAAGAGCTTATGGGCAATGATGGACTGACAGAGAAGCCTGAATCTGAGAGGACAGAGATACAATAACAGTATATTAGTGCGTCACATAGATTTTGAAAATACTTTTCAAATTCCAACACATGGCTATGTTTTAGTCTAAGTTTTTCCAAAACATCTCATCATGATACATTGTATTATGTGTTCTGAATGTATTTTTCAGATGATGTGCTGTTGTTTAGTCTCTTGGTGTTGACGTTCTCGCCATTGCACGAAGGTTTTATTTTGAAAAGTAAGATTTCTTCTACTCTGTTTTTGCTTCTGTTAGTTTCCCCATCTTCCATTGTCTTTGGGTCATTCATGTTGAGTTGTGCTCCGTTTCCTGTGTGTGCGTAGTTTCTGTTCAAACTTTCATTCCATTACATCAGCGGTCTGTAACTCCAGTCCTGAATCACCTCCTTGGTATTGTCAGCAGTTTTTCGGAAAAGCCTGATTATCCCCTATTTATTTGATTTAGGCGTGTTGGAGCAGGGTTGCAAACAAAAGAAGCATAACGGTGGCACTCAGACATCTGGAGTTGCTGACCCCTGCATTGGACTTTTTGCTCTCAGATTTCTGACTCAGCTGCTTCTCCACCACTATTCAGTCTCTTGTCTGTGCCTCGTCACAACAATCATCTCTCCTGGTTTTCTTGGTCTTTTGTTGGCTTCATGTTCCGATTTCCACTTCTAGTTTTACTAAAAGTTAAGTCTATCATCAAATCTCTTCATTTTGGATCTGTTCTGCATCTTGCCTGCATTTTACATTGACAACACACGTCCAAATTGACTGCACTGGGTTTTTATAAGAAATATAGGAATGATGAAAGTTAAATACCAGCAAATCTTTTCAAATTATATTTGTAGAAAAACAAAAAAAAAAACTACTTCTTAATTGTGTAGTTTTGTTCTACTTTATCCATTTTATAGATCTTAACCTGTAATTATCTTAGTTATTTTTTTCTCTTTTTCTTCAGAATCCATAAACAGCTCAAGAGTATAGAAAATTACCAAGCATCTGTCCAATTACTGTACAAAGTATTGCTTTGGCAAGCTTCGCTTCATTTTATTCTGAGCAATTAATTTAATCTTTTGGGTAAAAAAATACATAAATAAAATAAAAGGCAAACGTTTTTGAAAGGAAGGGAAACTCTTAGGAGTATAAAAACAAAAAAACAATGCACTGCACTCATAGTTGTGCTTCTCTTTTTCTAGAAAATTACACGGTTCGTGCCCACAGTAAGTATAAGCTGAGAACTATATTAACTTTATGCACCACGAGAAATCCTTGAGTGGTGCTTTGTGGACATAAACGGCAAACGACTTGAGGAACCTCGCGATACCTGCTGCTGCTGCGCTTCGGCTGAGGAAATCGATGAGCTAATCTGGCTGCTTTTCCTGCAGACCAGAATACGCTATCTGTTTATTTATCGACTTGAATGAGGCTGCCCTGTCGCCAACGGCACTGATAATGACCATACAACCACCTGGGTGGCTCATTCCTCCGTTAGGATGGATTCACACCAGCCCTGTTCAGTCTGTTTAACCAAACTTTAGCAGGTTTGCCTGTGAAGTCTGGTTCACTTGGCGTGAACTCCTCTTCTTTTCTTATGACGGTTGAAAAGCAACATATTGATGTGCATTACCGCCACCTACTGGAGTGCAGTGTGGACTGGCATGCCCAAAAGAAACAAACAAACAAAACAAAACAAAAAATGAACAAACAAAAAAACCCCGAAGTGAACAAGTTTTGAATGGATCGGACCGGAGACCTCTCCAAACATAGGAAGTGTATTCTGGGTGAAAACAACCAAAGCAAATCTGTGAGTCAAATGCTAAAGGGAGAAATGGCTCGTGGTGTTTTGTCAAAAATAAAAAACAAATCCTACAACTGCCAAAATCAAATGCCACTCAATTTAGCTTTTTAAATTTTTCAAAGAAGGAAGTTGCGCAGAGGTTTTCATGTCGTTTTCTTCAGTGGTTTTTGAAGCAGCATCACCACAGGTGTGGAGGTGGAAAGGTTTTCCAAACAGTTTGGTTTGTTTGACAGTGCAGTGTGAAAGTGAATCACAGCAGCTGAAAATCTAAGCGAATGTCGCAGGGTTAGTCCCCAATCAACCGGACTATCCGATGTGAAATCACCACAAGTTTCTCTTCTTTCCCTGTTTTCAGCTCGACTTTTAACACAAACATACGCAAATGACTACATACACAAACCCAAGCATGCAAAGTGGAATGAGGCATCAACAAGGCAAAGACTTCATATGCTCACACACGCCCACACGCGCATATGCGGAGCCCCTCTGAACACACGTACCAAGAGGCAGCAAGATATTACCAGAGATGTAGCTGAACACGAGCGCGAAACAGAAAATGGATGCTTGACAGATGGCACCTGCCGGCGTGCCAACACACCGTCCTGGGGCCTGGCTTCCCTTAAGTGGCCATCAGCATGCTGGGAGTCGGGTGAGTGAGTGAGAGAGTGGAGGACAGTGATTTTTCTTTCTTGCATTGTTTTCTGCGGCCCCTGGAAAAGCAACAGCTCAGCCACCAAAGAAACCTGCTGTATTATTTTTTCTTAAGCCATTTGTGGAACCAGAGCGACATTTTCTCTTTTGGAACTGAAATTATTTGAAAATTGACTGCTTGCTCGTTCCTCAATATTCCATTAAGGCCTTAAACATTTCCAAACCTTTTTGTGCTTTTTGAAAGCGTCAGTAACTTATAAAACTTATATATGTCTTTACACATTTGTTGAAAATGTCACTATGTCGTCACAGTAAGTCATGAGACAGAAAATCTGTGAAAAATGAAGATCCTCTGTCTTCTTCCAGTGCCAACGAGAAACAACCAATTAGAGCCAAGAGGCGGGTCTTACTGCTGTTAATCACCTCTTTTGAATTCTCGGGCTAGCTAGCATAGCTGGCAAAAAAGGCATGGTAAAGGTTTTCCTGTAATGGTTTCTCCACTATACGCACATGTAGCAGCAAATACATGAGCTTAACTGAAAGCTAAGCTCAAATAGCTTAGCTTTCATAGGAAAGCTCTGATTGGTCATGACTGACCAATCAGAGCCCCCTGGCTCTGACTGGTTGTTTTTGGTCAGGAGCAGATTCTTCAGATGGCAACAGTAGCTCAGGCTGTTGCCATTATAACAAATAATTACGACATGGTGACAGTTTTAAGAAATATCTTTCAAAAAAAAAAAAAAACATTATTTATAAAAGCTTCACACTGCAGCTTTAAGGCTCTTTAAGTCTTACTGAGAAAACCACCTTTGCACTGAAGCACTTAACACAGAGAATTTGCCGAACCGTTTTGCCAAAGCTCTCCTCTACACAATGAAGACACATGTTCTCCTCTCTGACAAGTTACATCTGTGGCATTTACATCCCAAGCTCAAGCCACTGCCAATCCTGAACTGGCTTGAATAAAGGTCAGTGGATGTTGTTTTTTATTTTAATCACAGTTATTGGAGAAACGTCCCAATTGATTCGAATTTGGGACTGAAAAAACAATGTTATTTTAAAGTCTATTTTCTGAGGTGTAGTGACATTACAACTGGTGTGATGTTGTCTAACTTTCTGGTTTTAGTGAGAACACGAGCAGCAGCGTTCCGGATGTGAAAACACTGCTGCAGTAATCACTGCTACTAAAGATAAACTCATGGATGAGTTTCTTGAGATTTTGCTGAGACATTAGTCCTTTAGTCCTGGAAATGATTCTTCAGGTGAAAGAAGGCCGACTTTGCAATCGTCTTTAGGTAGCTCTGAAGGTTCAGGTCCATCACTCAGCTCAGATTTCAAACCTGATTACTAATTTATTGCTCTTTTAGCTGAAAATGTGTACTGATTCTAGATCAAACATAACTTCAGGTTTGTTGGGATGTTCTATTGGAGATCATGTTTAGAGTTATTCATGCAATTCTGAAGTGCATCACTAATAGTTGTTCTGCCGACAACTTCACCCACCAGTGCAGCAAGTTTGTCATAATTTATTTTCATTTCCCAAACCCCAAACACTGACGATTACATCTCCATTCTAGATTTGGCCTTTAATTAAGCCCTGCCTGTGAAGATTACTTTGTAGATTGATTTCCTGTGTTTATCTCTGGTCTGTCAATAAAAAGCTTTCCTCTCAACGCTTGTCTCACTTGGCATTTCTGTGTTTAAGCTTTGTTTAATAATAAATTAACATAACTGACTACAAAATGAAATATTTAATATTTGATATATATTCATATATGGATACGCATAACAGTGTATCAGGGACATCATAGATAGAAAAAAAGAAGTAAATTTCTCCCAAAATAAAACTCAGAATTTTTTTTGATTAATTAAAAATCATTTCTAGGAAAAAGAAAAAAAAACTTGGCAATTTTCTGAGCTTTTGAAGTCAAACATTTTTTACTTTGGAAAAAATTTCCAAAAGTTGAAAATTTATGACGTTTGAAAAATTTCAAAGGTTTTTTTTCTGAAAAATCTCTGATATTAATCTCAAAATTTCTACATTCCTTGCACATTTTCAACTATTATAGAAAGTTTCTGGGATTTTTTTTTTTCTGTAGTGGAAATTGTTCTTTTTTTTTGGTTTGCACCGGTCCTAATACTTTGGCATGCATACACTTTTACAAAAAGCCAAAATATTTTGTTTCATTCACTCCAATGATGTCTTAAACTTTATAGTTGATTTACATGTTGTGGATTTGTAAAATTGCTTTCTTTTTGATAACTTTTTGTGTTTAGACTTAACCAATAACATTTTAAAGAAATTATTTATTTTGCCCAAATTATCTTTGACTTTTATAAGTTAAAAGATTGTTTGTACTCACTTGTTTTGAGGAGAGAACATGTAGACAGACCAGTCCTCTCTAGTCTCACACCAGTCTGGCTTGTAAACCTCCATCATCTTCTGGATACGGAAGCACCAACTCTTTAATGAAAACAGAGACAGGAGTTAACAAGAATCTGGTTAAATAGTAGAAATAAACGGTGTGCAAAGTTTCAAGTTTCCTGAAAGCAAATAAAATAAAAACAACATTGTATTGTCTTATATACTGTTTAGTTATTTACACGTAGACAATGTACAACATTTCTTCAATCTTTTAAGATGAGAGATTATGGCGAGAAAATGTTAATTTCCACATCAACCTTTTTGGACAGGTTGATGTAATCAAATATGATTTAACAGATTAGTAAAATCTGTTAAATTACATATAGTAATTAATTACAGACATGTCATTATTCAGATCTCACTAAAACCCAAGCAAACCAAACAACAAACCAACAGGAAAAAAAAAATACATTTCTTTGCCTTCATCAATAACGAGAACAAATCTGCTTATTTAACAGCTATGTTATTGTCAAATGAGCAAACTTGAACAACTAGAAATGTAAAATTCACATTTAGGTGCCAATATAAAAAGGTATTGCACGGTTCAGAATGTAATGATGGAGCTTGTCCACTCACATAGTCTGTTTCTTCGTCTAGATCTGCTCTGTCCTTGCGTGCATTGACCTGAGGGAAGATATCGGTCATCAGATAGTTGTGGTGACCCGAAGCCTTGCCGTTGCAGTCACGGTGGTCCGCTCCCAGACCGCTGCCGGCTCCCGAGCCCCCGGTGAGTGAGCCTGCCGCCCCGGATCCACTCTTTCTCCCATGGTCGGGGATCTGAACGGGCGGCGGTGCCGGAGCTTGTCCGCCCATCCTAAGCAGTTCGGGGAGTTCAAGGGAAAGAGCCCGCCGATCCCGTCTTCCTCCGAAATGTCTGGAGAGGAACATCGGGGGCGGCAGGGGATGATGGGAGTGATGCGAGTGTAGAGAGTGCGATAGAAGGGACTCCTGCTCCGAAGCGTGGTGGTAGGAGTATGGGGAGCGGGTGCTGCGCACACGCAGGCTGCCGCCAACAGGAGGCGCCCCACAAAAACCGTAGGTCCTCCTACCAAGGCTGTTGGAGCTGGACCTGAAGAGCAGAAGATGAAAAGCAGAAATAAAAACCAACAAGAATTCATGGCCAAGTTATGAAATGTTAATGTAAAAGAAATTGACAATCTTCTGTGCATTTGCTGTAGTAGTGGTTAATGCAAAAATGACAGCAGAGATATAAATCACGAAATGGACAGTTCATGTTTCATATTAAGAATTTATTAGGCCAAAATGTTAAATAAACAGCTAAGAATTAACAACCTGCGACTCCATCCAGACTGTGGAGGAAAAGGTCGCCCCCAGTTGTGGTAGTTGGAACTGCGACCATGGCGCTGAAACATAAACACAAATAGTAAAAAGTACAGTTATCTAAATAGAGTGAAGGTTTTGCTAAGGAGGTCTGATGTAAATTGCAACATTGTACATAATTGAAAAAATTTGTCAATATAACTTGACTTTGATCAAGTCCATGAGTGTATATTGAATTACAGCGTTGACTTTAATTAAATAAGTTAATTGGACTTGACTTATTTTGCTGTGACTGTACTAAGCACTGGAATTGAATAAGTTAAGGGTTAGGGGTTAATTAAGCTTTTGGTGTCTTTTAAGTAATTACAATACATAATTGATTGATTTACTAAGTTAGCTTAATAGGTTAGCACAGTAAAACTGTCACAAGTTAATGTTAAGTTTAAACACTGCATTAACGGCGCCTGTTCTGTCCGCTACACACTGTTCAGTAAATGGCACGATGCGCTAACATCAACCATCATTTAATAAATAACATTTATTTTACGGATATTAGATATTATATGTCACCTAAATAAATAAAATCATAAATTAAAAACTGCTTTTTTAATTTACTTGTGTTATGTTTAAATAATTTCACCATTTGTTCGATGATCTGAAGCAAGAAAAAATGAAGCTGAAACAAAAAATAAGGACAAGGGCAAATACAAATACAAACACAAAGCTTAATGTTTAAAGTTCAGTACTTCAGCATAAAGTATCACATTTCATGTACATCTAATCAACATTTGATTGCACTTTCTGTAATCTTGAATAGTAAGTCAAGGTATTTCAACCTCTAATTTGCACTAGATTTCAGTTCCCTATCAAAAAAAACCACAACAAAACAATCATTTTGATTCAGGATCTATCAAACGCGGAAGCAACACGTTAAAAAGAGTGACACCGATCATATCACTGCGCTGCATTAAATCCAGTCCTATCAACACCCAAACTGATAAGTAGCACCACAACAACAAAGCAAAGCAGAGCAGAGCAAAGCACCACTAAACGGATCTGATTCACACACCCTGGAGTGTGTTACCATCAAAGTGCTGACTAAATGAGCGCTGACAAAACTTCAGCCGGAACAAGAAATAAAAGTTCTTCATGAAAACGTTTCTTGAATGCCTGTCATCCAATTGTTTTCAGCACCAGGTTCTACAAATGGTCCCTTGTTACAGAAAAAAAACTCAAAGGTTTCAAAGTGAGGAGAATCGCACACGCATTGGGTTTTAGCATCATAGCCTCCGAGGTACGAGCGCCGCCGCATTTCATTATCTCACCGATTACTTTGTTTTCACTTCTCTACATTTCCCTCCTGGAGTTGCTATCATATATTTATGTATGTGTACATATTTCATAAGGCTTCAGTTCAGTTTACAAAAGTAACAAAAAAAAAAAAAGAATGTATTTTGTGCATGTACGTTAAGCACTGGGTGCGTGCAGCTTACCCGAGGCAATTATGTGATCTTAATGAGACCGAAACCGTACCAGAGCTGTAATGAATAGAATATACATCAAAGCGCATCAAACTCGATTCACTCGATCACATCTAAAATCCCTCCCACACAGTCATAGATGGCAGTGTTAGAAAATTAATCACACAACAATGTGCACCTGTTATAAAATCAGGGATTTTTGTGTGCTGATATAGCAACAAATTCCTCCTCCAGTATTCCATGTTCGCAGCGGTGTCATAGCAACAGCAAACACGCCTCAGTGAAATTCTGACACGGAGTTGAAAAACAGCTAATGTGACATAAACTGCGTGTTCAGTCTGACTCTGTGGGGATGACAGGGCGATGGAGTACCAGAGAAAGGGAGCGTCTCTCCAGGCTGCTCCGCCCGAAGCTCATCAAGCTGCTCTTCCTCGACTCCTTCACCGAGGAGTAGGACCCCCTGGAGCCCGACAGGGCCCCGAGCTCCAGGTGACCGTTTGGTGTCAGAGTACAAATCCTTGGATCTAGAGATGAATGAGGAGAAAAGAAGTAAATAAAAGTAAAGCTGTGTTTTCCTTTTTGAGTTACAGTTTTTGATTGAGAGTGTTTTCCACGCCTGATGGTCAAGTAGATTAGGTTCGATCAGGGATCAAAATCAAAACATTTGCTATGTGGTACACAGATTTATCGGTGGCCATTTCCTTAATTTTGGGAGACTGGTGACTGGCCGATACTTAAATGTTAAGCTGATCTTTTCTACCGCAGCAAACCGGCCTCCTCTGCCCTCATGAGGAGACCATGAGAGCAGAGGAGGCCGGTCATGTCTGCAAACATTTCGGTAAGCCAAAGTCACCTCGCTATTGCCAAATCAGCAAATAATTCATTTCACACTTACAATAATTTTAGGTTAGGATCTGAAATATTTTTTTTCTATCTCCATCACTTTATCCTGTGTTGAGTAGAGATGCGCCAATCCGATAATAATATCGGAATCGGACCCGATATAAAAAACAAAATACTAGATTGGGTATCATGACAATGTGCCCGATCCATAAGGGCAGATCTATTCAGTCTAATTCTATGCTTTGTGCTGTGAATAATATCATGATTTATTATTTATTTTACATTTTTTTAGAATTTCTGATTTCTGATTTTACATGTTTTGACCAAGATTGTGAAGCTATTAGTGTATACAAGTGTGCTGTCTTGGTGCAGAGTTAAGAAATGAATGTGTTATTAGGTACATGTGTGTCTGTGTTTTAAAAAAAAAAAAAAACATTTTAAGCCAATTCAGCTCTGTTTTTCTGTATCAGAACAGCATAAGCCGATACTAAACCTCAGATATCGGTATAGGAGTTGAAAAAAATTGTGAAACATCTTGAAATATATCAAAATCCATCCATTTTATTTGATTTTGACTTAGATATTTATTTATTTTTTTTGGGTTGAAGCTGAGATTACTGACCCAAAGAAAACAAGGAACAAAATATCTGCAGCAGAAACAAAGCAGCGTTTGAGTTGCGAGGCGAGTGAACTCACCAGACAGCTTAATGGAGTCTCGTTTCTCACTCTCGTCACAGTTGGAGGACGAGCGGTCGTCGTCGGAGTAGGAGCGATTCGCATCGCCCTGCAGCGGAGAAACAAACCGGGAGCGTGAAACATTAGGCTCACAGGGCGCTCTTCAATGACACCAGCATGCCGCATCTTTTCTTTTTCAAAATCTCCGTTTTAGAAGTTCTACCTTCACATTTTAGTGTTTTAAGAAGCACAAAAAAAAAACATTTTTTATGTTTCCGAATGTCATTTGTATTTCAGTCATTGCAGATTGACAATAAAAGCAGAAAAATCACTGCAGGGCAAGGGCGATAATCTAAGAGGCTCAATATGAAGTTCTTTCTGGAGATCAAATCAGTAAATGCTTAAAACCTCTTACCCACCATTCAAGAGACCCTCACAGGTTTGCTTAAGACCTGCAAGGATTTTCCTACAGCTGTTACGACAGTAAATTGTCTCAATAGTCCCTGGTGCGTGTGCGTGTGTGGCGGCAGCAGCTATGGAGCGGATGAAGGCGTTGAAGGTGAGAGAGCCTGAGCGGGAGCTGGATGTGAAATAGAGGAGAGGAACATCCCGGAAGACTGACGGCTGTTGTTGACGTGTGTCAGCACGTTCACAGCCTTATACAGCGGATACAGTGATTCACTCATCAACGTTTGAAAAGCTGACTGGGTTATTAAACTCATCTTTCTGAATTAAACCATTTTTGACATTAGCTTGACAGTTAATAGCAGCATTGTTTACAAAGTGAGAGGAATGGCTCACAAATGCTAAAGCACCAAATTACTGTCTGAACATCTGCTAACCAAGTTAACTAAAACTAATGACATAAAAACTGACAGGGAGAAAAGCTTTTTGTTTACTGAAATAATTAACAAGAGAGAAAATATAACTAACTGGAAGTAAATTGTGTGTTTACAAAACTAACTAAAACCTACTGAAATGATAGACAAAGAGTTATTATGCCATCATCGTTAGATTACTTAAAAATTATCTCAAAACAACAATATACCAATATACTGTTAATCATAATAACTTCTGGGACAATTTGTTACACTAACACTAAATTGAACATGGATGCAAAGATGTTTTCTTTTTCTGTAATTGGTCAAATGAATACGTTTTACTTTTGGAAGAATTATATTTTTGGTTTTGATAAGACTTATGAGTTGATCATTAAAATGAATAGAAACTACACTGTGTGTAATAAGTCTTCATTTTACATGACTTAAATGCTTAAGTGAATCACTGGCATGAATTGTTCAAGTTTTTATGTTCTGATGAATTAATTTGCAAAATACAGGTCATATCCAAAATTATGTTATTTTGTGTGTTTATTTTCCTTTTTAACTTGATTGATTGATTGATTTTTTATATATATATTAATTATGCCAGAGGCTGCTGTGTGTTGTCTGTTTGCATTTTTCTCATTTCTCATTGAAAGCTGGATATGGTACACATCTTAGTGGCAACCAGAAAAATAACACATTGTCCATGTAGTTTAATTTTTACACCAAACCTGCAGATTAAAAAGTGCTGAGCTGTATTTCAGATGCAGCCTTGTTAATGTAAACGCGTTAGTAGTTGACGTGAGACATACGCAGCCCGTGTGGACAGCTGCATCGACTGCATTTGAATTGGATCTGCCTCCTCAAATGTGGCGTCATGTACATCACAAATGCTTAGCTTAATTTAGCTCTAAATGTCCCTCCCAAAGGTCACAGTATAAAGGCCCTCGACCTGCACAGACAGATGGACGTCAGCTTCCAACTGGAGAGGAGAGCATGCTGAGGATGCAAGGACAGAGGGGCTGAAACATGGGCAAACAATACAAGTTTGTAGGTTTTGCTCCGCAGTAAATTGCTTTGGGTTGTCACATTTTATAAAGAATAATATCTTCATCCACATATTTATCAATTCATGTTGTTTTGTACATGTATTACAAGATGGGCAGAAAAGACATGAAGCGTGTTACGCGACTGAAAACAGAGATTATAACAAAACAGTTTTTCATTATAACTCCAGAAGTTTTTTATGCATGTCATTAGGTGTTAGTGCGGTTGTGTCTGGTTTCATTTTTCATCATATTTCATTTCTTATGGTTATTTTTTGTCTTGTTAAACGAATAATGTTATAAGCTTAGTCCAGAAAGCCGAGCTTACAAGCATATCATTCTAGACACGTTTCAAAACTGTTGTCTACATTTCTAGACGCAAATTTGCAAACGTCAGAAGTGTCGTCATTTTTTAAATTGTTTATTTGGACGTTACAATAAATACAATATTTTGAATGTATATATATATATATATATATATATATATATATATATATATATATTAGAGTGGCAAAATGTTGAAGTTGCTCTGGATTTTCTCCCTTATCCACACAATACAATGTTTTTTTTTACTGTTATAAAGAAACTTCTGACATATTTCTCGCTGAATTTTGGCTTAATGTTTATTTTGACCACAGTTGAAGTTGGGGACAGCCAGCTTGCTTTTTGTTAGGCAGCATATTTCATTAGCAGTTTCAGGCTATATTCGTTGACTTGCTGTTATTGTGTCTACGTTTTACACATCTAGCTGCTTGTTTGATCACTTGGAGGCATTAATATCTCCCCCTAATTTGTGTGTTGCACCGGTCAGTGAAACCTGAGAATACAAAATACAGTTCAAGTAAATAAAAGCCCCAACATAATATTTTGTGGGTTTTTTTCCCTTTAAAACAGCTTATGATCATGACTTGCCTCCGCCTGAAACCCTTCCACCAAAATGGCCACCAGCAGATTGAAGAGGACGTAGTTTCCAAAGGTCATGAGCGCCACGAAGTAAAGAGCAGCGATCGGTGAGGTGGCTGCCATGCCGTTGTACAACACGGCGTTCCAATCCTCCTGGGTCAGAATCTTAAAGAAACGCAAAGGAAACCAAATTGAAACTTAACAGAAGCTTTGGACACACACTCCAGCACAAGTTGGTCGTTGTTCACCAATCACTAAGATGGATATTAATGAGCATAATAACTCCCACCAGCGGCGCCCACCCCATGCATATAAATGTTGAACGGGAGAGCTCCTTCAACTGCTGCATCCTGGGAGCACAAAGCAGCGTTACAGCAGATCCTTCCCCCCAGCAGCTCTCACACTCCCAACAAACTCAACAAGTGTTTTCATCCCTTCTGATATTTTGGTTGTTTCCATAGTTTTACTCATTTTTAAATAACATTTCTGCTGGTATTGCACATGTTTGTCCTGCACTGTTTTTAATTCTCATGTGCTGCAAACATTCTGTTTTGTCTTTTTATTGAACAAATACAAGTGCATGTACGGTACACATAAAAATAAAAAAAAAGTCATTCTACTCACCTGTATATTCCTTGGATCACTATTTTTGATAACTGCAGAGTATTTCCATGTTATAATCTTGTCCATAAAGTACAGAAAATTATTCTAATTTTTATTTTTTTACATAGTTTCAAGACTTATTGATCTTTATGTGAACTTATATACCTTGATCCTGCTGTTACCCCTGAATTTTCCCACTGTTGGAAGATAAAAGATAATTTTATTCTATTCTACCAATAATTAAAGCTAAACATACTTCCATGAAAATGTGTAGTTTGTCATCAAAAAAACAGATTGGCTCCTTTGCTCTAATATTTTAGGTCAGCAAATTTGACACGTGGTCTACCTGGAAAACGGTGACGATAGCCCAGAGCAGGGAGTCAAAGTTCTTCCTGTCTGGGACTGTATCCCCAGTTTCTGTCTTCAGACTAAATTTACAACCAAAGATGTGCATCCCAAGGATACTGCAACACAAAAAGAGCCACACAGGCAATCAAAACACATTGGCAAAGGAAAATGACCGCAATCTTCTTTATTTACAGTATGCAGAGCATGTCATTTTTTTAATACAAATTTTAGTTTTTTTCTTTGTTCACATTGATTAGAAGGTTGAATGGAAAATCGTGGATACCATTAATTCCTAATTCCTAATTCCATAATTCAAAGTCTTCTGAAACAGAACATATTTTTATGAGGACGTGTTTCAAGTTTGTGACGCCAAAACCTTAAAAAATGATAATAACAAGAAAAAAAAAAACTATCGGCTGTGGGTTGCAAAGCATCACCTTACCTAAAGATGAAGATAAAGAGCATGAGCAGCATGCAGAAGGTGGCCACGTTGTCCATGGTCTTCATGAGGACAACCAGCTGCCTCCTGAGAGCCGGCATAAATCTGACCAGCTTCAGCACGCGCAGCAGCCGGAACGTCCTGAGCACCGACAGGCCGCCGTCTGACTGGCCCACAATCTCACAAACGCTGCAGCGAGACGCAGAAAGCAGGAGGGTGAGCGACAAGTCAGAGAAACAAAACGCAGGCTCATGTTTCACTTTAAAACAGAGAGTTTGTTTGAGTTTGTAAGGACACTGGTGGCACCATGGCAGCTAAGGGGTTAATTAGAAAAAAAAACTCATTTTTTCTCCAAAGATTTATTTTCCTCCAGTATTCATGATATTTTTATATGTTTCAAACACTGGGTGAGTTACGTAACTTGGGCTTATGGTGTTTTTGCATGTTTGGATATTCTTTATGTTGACTGAGAGTTTTTCTCTCGGACTGAACCAACCAGCTATCAAAGGGTCCGCTAAGCACATCAAAATCCTATTTTCCCTGAACCGCTGAGGACTCAATGGAGGCACTTCCATAGAGTGGCTTTTTCCTCAATGGCCGAGGACATTCAGAAAGACAGGAAGAAAAAAAAAAATTAAATAAAAAGAAACGGGCCGAGAAGCATGGGATTAGAAGACAGACGCAGAAACGTTCAATCAACCTGCATCTTTCTGTGATGGGTTGCACATTTGATCTTTTTTCAGTTTTACATGCTTTGATGTGTATTTGATCTGAGGTTTCTAATGGGGATCACAGACAAAGACTTCTAACCATATGAACTAGGGGGGGAAAAAAAAAACGCACAAGCAGATCAAAGCCACAGCCATTCACAAAAAGCTCCAGGCACACACAACAAAAGACAAAACATGTTCCTGTTGCTGGCTGACACGTTGGCATCGCGATCCGTACAGGTGGTGCATTTGTACCGGGCAGCGAGTGTTTGACACCTTGACAAAACTGGGGTAATTTAATAGAATCACCTCTACTGAGTAACCAGAACACAAAGGCAGAAAGACAGAAACGAAGACAGACATAGAGGAAGACAGAAGGATAAACAAACGGAAAAAAGGCAGAAATAAAGACCAAAAGAACAAACGACAAGAACAGAGAGAAGAAAAGAGAAAGAGAAAGAAAGAAAATAAAGGAAGACAGAAAGATGAAACAAAAGACAAAAACGAAAGGAAAAGGCAGACCGACATAATGACAGACAGAAAGAGAAAGAGAGAAAGAAACAAAAAGAAAGTCAGAAAGATAAAGAAAAAGAAGGAAAGAAAAAATGAAAGAGACAGAATAGAGAAAAGAAAAACATAAGGACAGAGGAAAAGTCAAAGACAGAAAGTTGGAAACACAGAAAGACAGTACGAAACATGATTTAACTGAACTTGTTCCTGCTTGTAACATATTCAATTTGAATTAAACTCACACAATGTGAACACAATGCACCGAGTTATGACACGCCTGCCCTGTAAGAACCTCAGCCTGTCACTGATGGACGTAAATCTGAGGTCCAAGGTTGTTTTGTTTGTACCTTATGATGACGATGATGCCGTCAAACACGTTGTAGGGGTTCCTCAAGTAGTTGAAGGAGCCGAAAGCAGTGAGCTTCAGGATCATCTCCATGGAGAACATGCTGGTGAAAACAATGTTGCAGATCTCCAGCACGTTGGTGAGCTGCTCCGGCTGACCGCCAGAGGACACAAAATCAGAAAATCGGAAAGAAACAAATAAATAGATAAAAACAGAGACAGGAGGATTAAAACTAAAGAAAGATAAAAGAAGTAGAGAAAGTAGCAGGGAAGTGTCTTGCAGCAAATTGCATCAACTGAGACTGCAATCAAATATGTTAAATGAAGCTCTTGCAGCTGTAGGAATGTCAAACTAAATATATGAGACTATTTGTCATAATTCATTATTTTATATCAACAGCAGCTTGCTTACAGCTGGCATAAAATTTTAAGCTCCTTATTGTGTCAAACTCACCATATTTTGCCCTTATTGTACAGCATTTTGTTCTTTATTCTGTTTTTATATATCCTATGTTTGTGTGAGTCTATTTGCTGTTATTGCCTGTCACTTTGCTGCTGTTGCACAGACAATTCCCCACTATGAGACAATAAAGAACACTTTGATTTTATTCCTGTAGGAACATCCTTGACTCTACATGTGCACCTGTTTGTAATATCATGCAGAATGTGTGTGTGTGTGTGTCTGTGTGTGTGTGTGCGTGCGTGTGTGTGTGTGTGAGTGTGTGTGCGTGCGTGCGTGTGTGCGTTTGTGTTTTTGCTGGCTGGTTTGAGTTTCTCAGCAACTGGTGATTTCCTGCAATTTTTATGCAAAACCAACTCTTGGTTTGCAGAGCAGTAGGAAGCAACTCCAGGTGCCACTTCTGTGGGCTGAAAAAAAAAAAAGAGCAGCAGCTCTGTGGATGAAAAAGCTACGTTAACGACAGAGGAATATATGAAAAGTGGCTTGAAATTATAGAAAGGCAAAAGTAGGTCAAATAATCACTTTTTGCAGCCAACGTTTGCAGAATACCATCTATAAATCCACACCTGGTGCTAGTCCTGGGCATGGGCAGAAACTTCACCCAAGCATTTGAAATCCACCATGATTGGTCAGTCTCGGCAGATGATCCTAAAATTTAAATTAAATTCATCCATCTTCTCACACCCTTGTCCCTGGTGAGGACAGTCGGGGGCATTTCAGGCGAGAGGCTCTACGTTTTCTCCTTTGGTGTTTCATTCGTCATCAACCATCTTAGTGTCTTTGCATAGCAGTTGAGATGACAGCACTTCATAAAATCAGCTTAGATTCAACAGTTGGCAGCAGCAGAAGAACGTAAGGAAAAAGATAGTTTCTAAAGCAACTCTTAACTGCAAAGTCTGGGCTCACAAGTGTAACTCCTCAGCTTTTTTTCTTTTACAAGTTTTAGCAAGATTTAGCAGTGACTGTTTCTCAGTGGTTATACTGAACTGTGCACATGCTTGAAAAACTTCCAGACTCTTCCTCACCAATCAACCTCCACAAAAATTGTCAGGGGAAAATAATGGTGAAATGTAAATCTATCCAAAGTGATAAACAGCATACAATCACTCCCTTACACCCAATAACAACCTATTATCTCAAGTTAACACTCCTCGCATGTATTCAAAGTGAGGGACAAACCAGAATACCTGGAGAAACCCAAGAATATACAAGAAAACAAGCTCTGAATCAGAAGCTGTTAAAGCCTGGATTTAAACTCTGTAACTTGTTGCTGTTGGGCAACAGCTCTAAGCACTTTGACCGCGGCGTCTCATAAATAATAAAGTACAACCAGAAAACCTCGTCTAATGGTATACGTGCTGTAAATTATGCAACCTTTCTTCCCCGAGCGGCTGTGGCCTTTGTCACAGGACTTTGGAGAACCACGTGCGTTTTTCCCCCCCAGAACAGAACAGGTGAGAACGAGAACACAGTCACAACAACAGGCGCCGTCTGCGATTCTGGTGTTTAACCATGTCGCGAAGGAACACTCTAGTTTCCTTCCCAGGCAGCTAGACAGGCAAACCCAGATTTGTATTTCCTCCCCATTAACACAGCAAAGTCTCTCTGTCACTTCCCTTCTGTCTCGCTATTTTTAGCTGCAGCTAGGATGAGAGACGACCTACCACTGCGGCGGTGGCAGGCATGAGTGGGCGATGGTATAGCGAGAGAGAGAGAGAAAAAGAGAGAGAAATATTGATAGAAATACAAAGAGTTCAAAAAAGCTGAGCGACAGTAAAACATAGAAACCAGAGGGCGAAGAAAAAGCTACAAAACATGCCACAGCATTGCTTTTATTACTGTGTTGGTGAATGTAAACATTTTTTTTGTTTATTTATTAATCTTGGTAAAGTTATAATTGTTGCATTTTATTAGATTTTGGAAATAATCAGCGAGTCACTTTCTACATTTTGCCTGGATCCCTATAAATTTACTTCCTTCTCAAAACTTCTACAAACATTACTCCAAGCTGACAAAGTGACAACACACCAGTTTATTCCCATATTCACTTTTTAGGTTTTCTTCTCTTTACTCCAAGTTGAAGACATTTTAATTGGTATTGGAAAATGTTTTCTAAATCCACACTTAAAACATTTGTTTTCTATTCTGAATAGCAAAAGTGTGCAGGTAAAAAATCCCAAAAACTTTGCAACAGGAAATAGTTTATTTGAACATTTTCAGCAAGAAGTGCTCTTGCAATAACGCAGCTACCTTGGGAGTGAGTCAGAAGTAAAATCATTTGTTTCCATTTAACTTCAATATAAGGTTCAATCCAAAGTTTCTTACTATATTTTTAGTAATAAATTATAGCAGTGAGGAAAATGAGGGTTGAAATTTATTTTGGAATAAACCAAATGTGGAACAAGTGAATATCTCCATTTCATTGTATTTTGATGTTTTATATTCCTTGAGAGTAATTATAAATTGGTTTTAAAAGGAATTTGAATAAAGGCTCAAAAGGTAGATTTTTTTAATATGCTAACTTAGGTGTGTTATCAATTAATGCTCGTATTACCTGCTCGTGGTGCTCAATCCCCATGCTGATGGTGTTGATAAGGATGGCGATCATGATGCCTCGGTTAAAGTACTTGCTCTCTACAATGCCCCACAGCTTCTTCCTCGTGTCCTGCCAAAGTTCTTTGCATCGTTTCTTTGGACTACATCCTGTATGGTTCTCTGCTCTTTTCGGGGGGGTTTTGTCCTCGTCTTTGGTCCCTTGTTTTTGCTTATCCTCATTATCGGTTTTGTCCACGGCTTCCTCCTCTGTTTCATCGCCAGCGACACAGACAGTTCCCACTCCGTCTTTAAGTTCCGGTGCTGCAGCACACAGAGGACAACCGTCTACTTTCGAGGCAGCGGTCAGGGCTACGGGCTCAGCTGACGAGACGTGGACTGGTTTATGATGATGAGGGCACGGATGACCTGGGAACAGAAGACATTTGGATGTCAGTGCATATCGGGTGAATTATAACTTCTGCTGCCTTTATCATGTTCTCAGCCACCTACCAGGCCTGGACACAAGTCTTCTCTCAAGTTCTCGCCTTCCATTGGCCTTCTTCTCCCTCTCGTCCCCACCTCGTCTTCCTCGCCCAACGCCCCGAAACCCACGGGGTTTACCTCGCAAACTGTTAAAAAAGGCAATAGTTTGCCTCCTGGCCTTGCGGAGGCAGTGGCAGACCAGCTGGAAGAGTTCTTCGTAGCAATCTCCCGGCTCGCTGGCCAACGTCGAAGAGGACGAGCACCGAGCTCGCTGCTCCTGCATTAGCTGGTGCTCCCGCTGCTTGGTCTCTGAAAACTGGGTTGCGATGACCACAAGGCACAGGTTGATCATGAAGAAGGAACCGACCTGAGAGGGTGATAAGTGTGCAGAAAGTTTGGTTGAACAAGTAAGTTTCCCAAGAGAGGCCTGAGACCAAACGAGGAGAAGCAGCATTGAGCTTCTATGCACCACAAATCTGGAGAAAATTTCTAGAAAAAATACAAAACTGCGGTAACACTGAGTTATATTGTTTCCCTGGCATCCATACGTTCAATACATCTCTGAAGGTAGTGATCAATAACCCTGATCAGCCGATGCTGTTCTCTCCCTTTGCTGCGTCAATACCTTCAGGTGAGAGCAGATTTATGAATGTGTCTAAATAGGGCGCTGTGGAAAGTGCTCCATAGGTAAAGCTCCTCATCATCGATTCAAAGTATTGAGTTTTCATCAGACTCGCTGCTTTTTCGATGATTTTACAAGACTTGTGGACAGAAAGTGCGATAATAGATCCCAGAACCCATTCAGCACATTCACTTCCCCCTTGAAATATTTATACTCACACTCTCTTGGAACACTGACAGGACAGACATAGATTTGTCTTACTATAGTCAGCTCTTAAAAAATAAACAAATCAAAGCTCGCGTAGCACAGCTGTTACAGAAAGCTGCTACTGTGAGTGTCACAAGTCAGCAGCTGACCGACCTCCATTACCATGGAGAGGCAAATAACTGAATGTAGATATTAAAAAGTTGTTCAAGTTGAACTTAAGGGGTCAAGCAAAGAGGAGAAACGCTCAGCAGAACCCTGAAGAGGATGCTTCCTCCTCGTGTGAAAACAAAGGCCGCATCGTGGACTAACAAGCCCACCATAATAACTTAGAGGCTTCGAAAGCTAGCATCCCCACCAAGATAAAGGAGGTGCGTAGAAATGTTAAAAGAGAAGTTAGCAAAGCTGTTATACTGATTAAGAAAGAATTTTACAGTCCAGAGAAGAGATAAAACTTTCAAATTCACTATAATGAACTTCAGGTGGAAACGCCAGTAGACAAAGTTCTGAAAAAGAATCAAAAAAGTTCAACATAGTATTAGTTGAGGAATGTGCACATATAAAACAAGGTTTTTGAAAACTTTTCTTGCGTTGTGGATTTTTATTTCTGACAGATTTCTCCATTTTTCAGCTGATTCAGATATTATATCAGTATAAAGGATTTATCATGGCCGCAGATTTTTTTACATCAACAAAACATCTAAATGTGGTTGTAGACTTTTGATAGACACTTTATGCATGATGTGCAAACTGATGCAGACAATAAAATCCCAGATTTGCAGTTAAATCGAGCCGACAAGCATGATTAGTCATTCATGTTGGTTTAAAGCATGTGCTTAGAGATTTCCGCCGCTGATCAACACTGTCAAATTGTAGAGATGCTGTTTGAGTCGCAGTCGCATGTCAGAGCAGAAGGCTCTATCATACAGACTTTGAAAACAAATAATGTTGAGGATGTTGTTTGAGGATGCTAAATCTTAATTAAACAGTCAAGCTGTTTTCCAAATAATGCTCCGACTCTGCTGGGTTTCTTGTTCAAACTCTCGACGATGATAATCACTCCGAAGAGCTTGATCCGACTCGTTTCATCTGTCTCTCCATCTGATGCTGTCTCTTGTCATCTAGTTCCCCTCAAGCCGTATCTCCTATCGTCTTCTCCGTATCCCACGCCATCTCTCAGTTTGATTTACCTCATTTTATCCGCATCAGAGCGAAACCGCCGAACCGTTTAAACCCCTATCCCTCCCTCTCTCTCTCAGTCTCCATACTTTCTTTTCACTCCATACGTTCAGTCCGCTGTTGCTCGGTGGCTTAGTACTCCGTGTTGGAAAGTCTGTTGAACATGAATAAAAGTCTCTCCGTCTGTCCGCCGGTTTGACGATGACAAGCGGGAGTAGAAACAGAGTTGAGTATGTCAGACTGGTAAAGCGCTCCAATCACTTAACTCCACCATATTTGTTTGGGAGAGAGTCACTGAAGTGTGATGCAACAGAGCCGACAAAGGTTTGACAAATAGAGGAGGAAATCTCAAATTGGAATATAGAAAGTGAAAGAGAAATAAATATGTTGCTTCATTTTTTGGTTTTAATGTACAATTACAATAATGAAACAACTTGACAATTTGTGGAAAACCAGGAGTGGTAAAGATGTATAAAATGCCCCACAGTAAAAAAAACATAGTATTTTATTGCTGAAGCACAATTGTTTGCTTGGATTTGATCTTTTTTACTTTGGCCTCTAAAATAGTACCATTGGCTTTTATAACATCTGACAAACATCACACTGATAGGTGAAAATTGCAAGCCTGCACAAAAATTTGTGAACAATGACTGAATTTGCGGCAACAGTTGCGAACGCGAATGTGGCTTTTTTATCGAAGCCACGCTAGGCTTCCATGAAAGCCGAATTGAACGTAAATGCATCACACGTTCGAGTGTGGTGCATTTACGTTTTTTGAGTTAAACTATACAGATTGGAAACAAAGCTAACTCCAGATTTTTAACAGTGGCGCTCAGTTGCCTGCAGCCACCAAAGCAGTTTCTTCCTCTGGTCAGTTTCGGTGTTACGTAAGAACTACTTTATTGATTTTGGAGCCAGAAGAAGTAATGAAACCAATAGGAATTGGTGCAAAATAACCACTGGCACCAGTTTAACAGTGAAGCTGGTTTGCTGGAAGAGGGGCTTGTGAGAGCTGGCGAGGTAAAAATGGGTCCTGCTCCAGCCCATAAATGGCTGATTAGATGTGTTGAATCTTGCAATATTGCTCAGTCTGGGATTCAAATTATTTTGATGTTTTAGGGCATACTGTATATGTACCTGCCTTAATTTAGCATTACACTGGCTTAATTTGAAGGGCTTGGCATGTATCTTATTGCATGACATGCTTGTTACCCCGATCCTGTGATCAGGGTATCTGCCCTGCGCACATGAGCCATAAGAGAGCATGCTGAGAGACTCACTCTAATTAAGGACATTTCACTTGACATCAAAGACAGCGCTCGCATCACCTCGCTCGCTCACCGTCCAATCCCCCCCCCGGATTTCATGCCGCTCCGGTCCGTCACCATCACCTCCCGGTTTTTCCTCTTCACGTATGTCAGTCATTCCCGTTTTATCCCCCGTTCATCACAGGCTCTCTTAAGCCCGCTCGGTATCTTACGATTCTCCCTCGCGTATCCCTCGCTGCATATCTGGCCATTCTTCCCCCTATCTGTATTTTTTCACACACATTTCATCATCTTTCTTTTAATTTCCACAAATCCTCACTCCTGCCTTTGGTTATTACGCTTCACTCCTTCCTCCTCTTTTCATCCTTTGGTAAACGACGCATCCACATCAAAAGGCGGCCATTATTTCACAAATCGGCAGTAGGAAGCCGACGTCGGCGGTTTGATGTGTTGGATAGTGTCCAACAGCAAATCAGAGCCAGACCGTGAGAATTTGTCTTCGTGCCTCGGCGTGTGTGAGAGAAAATAACTTTGAATGTTTTACTGTTTGTGACAGTATGTGTCTCAGAATAGATTGTAGACACACTGCACCAGCATTTCCAATGACCATATAGTTGCACAATTTAGAATTTTGAAAATAAATTTGCTTAATGGAAATATGCCAATTCTTTTTGATAAAATGTTTTGGCGCTAGGATGAGGTGTTTTTTTCTTTGACCATATCAAAACTGGTGTATTTCGCAAAACTGCAATGGGAACACTTTTGTCAAATCACACGAGTGACACTGTCAACAACCGGAGCTAAGCAATGAAGAAGTTGACAGAAAATAGTTGGATGTTTTTGACTTGTCGCGTGAACAAATGTAATTAGGTGTGATTTTAATTGTGCTTCTTCTTTAAACAAAACACCAAAATTGTGTTTTTTTGACATTAGCCAAATATTGACGTTTTTGTGCACATTAGCCAAATATTGACGTTTTTGTGCACATTTGTAATGGAAACGCATCCAGTTACATGAGTGAAGACCGCTAATACAGCCAACTGAGAACACAGAGACGAAAAGAAGGCAGCAGAAGAGCGAAATCAGGCTGTCAGAAAACAAAAAATAGTGGAAGGGGAATAGCGTATGGCAAAGATGGACTTGGGGAGAGAAAGAGAGAAAGCAGAGACGGAGGGGAATGTGTTGCAGGCGTGAAAGTGCAGGGAGCAGAGATTGACAGATTCAAGGATAGAGTGATACTAGGAGAAGTGACACATTAACGAATGAAGAGTGAAGAGAGCGAAAAGCTTGTGTCTGCCTCAGAAGGCGAGGCAATTAAAAGTCTAATAAAAAAGACAAGACAGCCCCTGGGTAGCAGAGTAGCTGGAGCTAGCAGTCACGCTGCATTATGATAACACTTCCACACACACACTTCTAAGTACTCCCCGACAAGCTAAAATAGAAATATACCGAGAAAGCCACGCATCGACGCTCACACACAAAGGCATACTGTGGCACACATAGAGAAGTTAAAGGACTGGAATTAAAAAGTGTTTTATGGAAACAAAAGGGAGGATTCTTTAGAGATTTGTGCACTCAGCATGTGTGTGCGTGTGCGTGTGTGCGGATTTGTGAGAGTGCACGCCTAGCTATGCATACAGGTAAGATACAGAAGACAGAAACAATACATGTCTACTGACAAAATGAACTCAGCCAACCTTATATGATTATAAACTTACAATTCATAATTCATATCAAATGTGTCCAAATTAGTAAAGAAACCAAATGTCTCATGAGAACTCTACTAAACTGTACATATGATTTTTTTTACCTATTCAGATTCACCACATTAATATTAAGCAGTTACTCAGTCAGTATAATGTGTTCAACATTTTTGATTTAAACAAAAGTGCAGACAAGACTTACTATTATTAAGAGGATGAAGTAGATAAAGTTGTAGAAAGAGTGAGCATCCATTACATAGTACATGATCTCCACCCAACCCTCCAGAGTGATCACCTAAAGTAAAGAAGACACAATAAATTCAGGGCCACAGAGATTTTATTCAGTAAACGGTTCAATCAAGGATTGTAACTTAATCTGTTACTTATTATTAAGTAACAGATGGACACACAGTCTTCAGGCTCAGTGTGTCCCAAAAAATGTAATAAAAAAACTCACAGCAAAATGTGCTGAGAGGAAAACATCTGAACAGGCTAAAGACAAAAACTGTGCAGAAACTAAAACTAGATACACTTGAGATTTCATAGATCATTGAAACAAAGGGCAGTTTTATTTATCATTGGTAGAAAAAGAAGCAAAAAGAAAGCAGCATATTGAACACTACAATATGCTGTGTACACTCACTAATAATTGAGTGTTATTTTGAATTCTCAGAGATTCAAAATAACACTCAATAGTGAATGCCAGTTCAAAACATTTCAGGCTGCACAACTTAATTGAAATATACTATGTTTTCTAACAGCATTCATAACGTGAAGTTGTTTTTCTGTGGACACTTAAGGTAAATGCTGCTGGCAGAGTTTTAATCCTGACCCACTCTTGTTTTCTGTTGCTGATGATTCACAGGCGGTTTTGTGCAAAGCTCTTAATCCATGAAGCCACTTGAAGTGCTTGAATTGGCTCATCAAATCCTTGAGCCCACTTAAATATTCAAACCAGAATAATGCCTTGTCATGAACTTTGGGACGGCAGGACGAAATCCATTAGGCTAAGCACGATTTCAAACCAAAGCCATATAAAACAAAACAAAACAATTAAAACTCTGGTGGAATTTTTCACCCACCTGAAAGATGACAATCCAGGCATAGGCAATGTTATCAAAATTGATGGCACCTTTGTGTGGGTTGCTGCTTCCAGTATGACATCTAGTATAGTACTGGTTCCAGTTGACGCACAGGCCAGCTACACTGAAGGTGTTATTGGTCAAAGGTTCAGGACTCAGTCCAATGGACTGACGGTAGACGACGTCCTCTTTGTCCAAACAACAAGCCCGGCCTCCTTCACGGCGGGCTGGGACGTCTGAGCAGGACATGATGCCGTTGTCGACGGGTAAGGAGCAGATGAAGGGCCGCTCGTCATCTTCATCGGCCATGTAGTAAGGTTTGGGGAGACCAATACCTGTGGTCCTGGAAGTGTTGAAAGAATGTCATGTTATGAACATGAACAGACATTGTTTGCGGACCAATTAAAAAGCCAAAATCATGCATTGGGTTAAATCAGGTCAACCAAAAACAAATGTATTCACAGTCTGTATATAGAAGGTTTTCACACCCGATAGTCTGGTAGACAAAAAATGGCAACATTTGTTGCACTTTTATTTGGTGTGGAAACCAAACCCACTGAAAACTCTGTTTACCAAACTGTTTAGATCATCCGGACAGCAGTTGTGTGGTTGAATATTATTTTAACATTCTAATCATAGCTGACGATTCATAATCTTAATGTGACAATAAGCAATAAAGATGTCTTAAGCACATTAGAGGAGCTTTCTAGTCAAGCTGAAGTAGTATATTGAGGCTATGCTTCCAGAAACTCCAGAATAATATATGTTGCTGTCAGGAAAAGGTGACTGGAGAGACTGTCGTATCTGGAAGGTCCTGGCAGAGCGAGTTAAATGCTCCTCCGTCACAATGCTAATGTAGCTCATGCAACACTGACTCAGTAGATTGCACTATTTTCCTGCAAATAGCCACCATTGCACTGATTTTAATGAAGTATCAGAGTAGGACTCAGTCTCCCTCCAAAGAAGAAAAAAAACAACATAATTGAGTCATCATTAAAAATAAACAAGTGTGAGATCCAAAGAGCAACAACAAGTCATGCTAATACAATTCTCAGTGTTATTTTTCTAGATTTAGACAGTGAGTTATTTAAAAAAAATAAGTGTAATTTAAACTGTAAGTTTTGTTGCTACTGGCACAACTAAATCAAAACCTTCATGTGGAGACTGGGGTTCATGTTTTCTACGCAGAGTCTCGAATAATCATTTTGGCTATTACTGCTTTTCAAAAGGTTTGAAATCACATTCAGTTTAAGGTTCTGTTTGGTCCAATTTTGACGTTCAGATTAAACAGTCCACAGAGTCATAACAGAGACATATGGGTGAGGACAAAACTAGGGAAAAAGTGCTTTTATGTATCATGAAGGGGACACTCAGCCTTGGGTATTGTTTATGTTTTCTATGTGAGCAAAACTGCATGCCCTTCATGGTCCTCTCACGCAGCTCTGCAGTTTGAGACTGGAACATAGAGCAGAATTTTCTCTGAGATGGAGATGAGTGGATGAAAGGTTGGGGAGATAGAGGGAGGTCATTATACGGGTAATGGTAAAATTGAGCAAAATGAGATCAGACGGGGATAGGCAGAAAGATGCCACTATACAGAAACATGCACACTTCAAACTCAGCACCATCAGCGCCGTCTGTCCCCACAGTTGACCATTTTATGTGGTTTCTCTGTGTGCCAACCCTTGCATGGTGTACTTTGCACTTTTGCTTGCAGTCAAATTGACTGATTTAACATTGGTGACAGATCAGCCTCACACAGAGCTGTCTGACCAACTGGTCAAACCAAGGAATCACGAATTTCACCTATTTTGGGGTGGTTTCTTTCTCTCTAATTTTCAAATAACATTAAGAGCTTAAATATCCCTGTTAAATTTTATTGTTGATTCTATTTCCTGAGAATGAAACAAAGTGATTCATATCTCCCGCGCCCCAGAGGTCCCACCCCCGCCTCCCCACACACACACACCCCACTGAAACTAAGAGGCTGCCTCCTGAAAACCCAAACGCCATAATCTGCAGCGTCTTTTACACTTGACATCCCGGGAAATGCTGTTGTCCTGGCAACTACAACTCAAACTCTTCCATCGAAAGAGGCATAATCCTTCAGTACAGAGAATACATGTCTACCGCCACAGAGTCCGAGTGCAGTGTGCTTTACACCGCTGCATTCACTGCTTTACGTTACACTGAAACAGGGCTTGGATGAAAACCCATTCCATCAAAGTCTGTTCTAAATTCACAGTTTTTGAGCCAATTCATGAAGTTTGGAGGTCTGACGCTACTGATTTGGCCCCAGCAATTGCTGAACCAAATGCTGGTCCAGCAAATAAAATTATTTTTACGTGGCCAACCTATTTATGTCCGTAAATAACTATCTATGGACATAAACCCTTATTTCTTCCACCCAAGGCTGAATCCCCTTATCCTTGCAGGATTGTTTGCATGTCTTCAGCGGTCATTGTCAGAGAGGAGGGGAGTACAGCTGACCCTATATTGGGTTTTCTAACCTTCTCAGAGCTAAAAAAAACATAAAAATCTTACTATTCTTCCGCAACTACTTAGCAGAAGATTCATTTCATGGATCTTCACAGCGAAGCTCTCATTTCTATGGCAATTTACATATGCGCTCAGATTCACGCGTGCATTAAGAAAGCATCGGCGGGTCTGTCCAGAAATGATTTCCTGCGGGCCACCTGCGACTTCTGCCGATGGTGTTTTTGCCGTTGTTTCCGACCACAGGCTCTGGGAGCGGCGAGAAGCCACCAGAAATAAATGAGGTAACCCACCCGCCCACCTTCTCTACTTTACTTTTCCGCCACTGCTGTGTGTGACTAAACCCCGCATGCAGTAGCAGCAGCAGCCCGTCTCATTATTACACCGACTACTGGAGATGTGCCTCTGTGTATGGAGATGATTAACTTCACCGAATGACAGGCCTTTTATCGTTTTGTACCCGAGGAAATGACTGACACCTCAGCAAAGATTTAATGTTGCATTTTTATTTTCTTGTCCTTCAGCAATTATAGGAAAAGAAAAGAAAAAAAAAAAACATGAATCGGTCAACAAGACAAAAACAGTTTACTTTCTTTGGACGACATTACCGAAATTAACTCGGCATCGGTTCAGTTTAGGCGTAGGACATCCCGTAATCGTGTTTCCTTTTTCAAGTCTCCATTTCATTTATGACGTGGTTGCCATGGTGGTGACCTACCCCAAAGCTTCTTATCAGATCATTATTTTCTCACTAGGCTTGGCAGTGCGAATGCCTGTCAAACCCATTCCTCCATGCCGCTAAAGCAGGCTAATCAAGCGCTTGGCTGAGAGTTCGGTCTCCCCAGGCAGTCACAAGCCGCGATTGCAGTCGCATTGGCTTTACTCTTAATGGACCGGTGGGAAAAACAAACATCACCTGTTAAATATCCCGGCTTTGAACTTTGATTTGCTCCTCATGCTGCTGGAGGACATTAAAATTATTGTTTTAATTGAATGGATGAACACTGCAATTAGAGTTCATCCCTTATTTATTTTAACCACATTTAAAAGTCATAAACACAAACAAGCACCTGCTTCTTATTTAAGTGAACGAATAACAAATAAAATCCAAGACACAGTTATGACTTGGCATCGCCAACGTGTCGCTTCATTTTAACTCCTTCACAAAAGACTTCATATAAACCAGCGAAAAAGATATCTATTTTTCTTTTAAAAACACTACTAGTAACTCAATTTTGTGCAAAATGTGACGTTTTTGAGCTTTTACATCATGTAAATGTTATTCCCTCATCAAAAACATACCTGGAGTGTTGCATTGATTCTTTCATGCATGTCTTTTAGTCTCCCATGGCAACCATCCAGCTGTGCAAAACGCCTGCATGGACCTAGCTCCAAACTACTGCTTCTAAGCTCCATTCTTCTGCCTCATGGAGCAGCCCCCTCCCCCCTCCCCCAAATTACCAATTCAGCTCCTTCTGACTAGCCAGTAGCAATTAGCAAACACCTGGTGGAACTGAACTTCTGCAGAGCTCGTTGTACAAGCTACTTCTGATGAAAATGTTGGTAAAGGGATCATAGAGGAGCCATTTTGTGATGACTTCCTGAAGGCGGAGTTTCAGAAGGAGCTGGGGTTTCTTAAAGAGACAGACGCCCAATTTCAAGGAGTTATGCTACAAAGTCAAATTTATTTAAAGTCATATGTCACATATAGCATTACTACAACAACTGAAGGTAACATAGTCACTTTATTGTGCTGTAAAATGGAACTTTAGAGGAATGCACTTAACTTTACAAATGTGCACACAAGAAATACATTAAAAAAGAAGAATGCTGTTAAAACAACTGTAAACTATCACTCTCTTTTTCCCTGAATTTTCTGAGGAACCTTAGTTTAGCTGACAGATTCATTCCATCTTCAAACAAACTATGTGCTGAGCATAGTTTTCTCTAAAGAATTAGTTTGATTTTGGTACTTCAAAAGGCTCATTTTTAGTTTCGATACACGCGTTACACAGCAGCGCTTTGGCTGAAGGAAGTCCCTTAGCCGATAAACATTCTGTCAAAGCCAGATAAAAAAAAAATAACAGAAATTTAGATGGATTTTTTTTAGCAGTAAACTGCTTTTTCAAGTTTTCATTTTTCAAATTCTTTAACAAGTACTATCTTTCATATTTAATTGGTCATAAAGAGAGGAATTAAACTCAGAATCTTGAGGGAAAATGGGTAAAAACTGCAGCATCACACCTTCAATGTTTAAAATCATTTTTTATTGATCTAAACGTGATTAAAATTACCTTTGAGTTTCGCCCATGGCTTGGTGCATCTCCACTGGACTAATGATGAATTATCATCTGATACCGTAAGCAGAGGTTTCATGTAATGTAAAAGGTATAAAGACAACAGAAAACCACACACACGTTTCAACTTTTAATGAAGTGCCAAACTTGATTCCGAGATAATGATATTTGCTTTGCGCACATTTTGCCGTGCACGAGGAGGTTAGCCTCATTATGTTAGGACTCGAGAGACTGAGAGCCGGAGGGGCTCTTCATCTCTTTTGGGTTTTTTTTTTCTGCGGTGATAACAGTAAATTGAGTAGATGATGTAATTATTCTTCTCATCGGTTCAGATCAGGTGATGAGAGGAGAGCTGGGAGACACTTACACGGCAAACTTCACTCACATGTAGAGCTACAATGTATTTTCTAATTCATGCAAGCTTTTTGCATTTTTTATTTTGTGTACAAAATCAACATGTTGTTACAGTCACGTTTCCATGGAGACAGAAGTGCACCGGGGTTTCTTACGCCCGTTTTCACAGGCTAACGCACAAAACCAGACGTGGACTCACAGTGTGAAGTTCTCCTCTGGGTAGCAGCGGTTCCTGAGCAGCCCCGCCCACAGCTGCACCCCGATGATGCCGAAGATGAAGAAAACGAAGAAGCAGAGGAGGAGCACGTTACCCAGCATGGGCAGCGTGTCGAGCAGCAGGTTCACCAGGATACGCATGCCTGCAGTCACACACAGACGAGTGAAAGCACAGCTTGAACATGCTAAGTGCAGTATTTAAAAGCAGGCAGATTGGCCTTTGTACAGATATGCGGTGAGTACACCAACACGTAGCACAGTATACATGTGTAAAAAGTATCCCGCAGGGTTTTATGAGCCTGGCAGGCCACCAGGCTGAGAATTGTTAAATTCAGATAATTATTATTATTTTTGTTTCCCTTTCATATGACTTCAGAGTTCATATCGCAAATAATGTCTTCCAGTAACACACAAACATTTTTCTCAACTTAAAGTTTGAGATCATGTGTCTGCAGTAAAAGATTTTCTTGGTAGTTTTCAACTCATCTTGACCTATAATGAGGTGCTACACGTGCCCCAGTGATTACTAAGATATAAGCAATAATGATATTTTTTGCTCCACAGCACAAGATGATTTAACAAAAATCCATTCAACTTTTGAAAACAGAAACACTAAAAACAGGAAAATGCCATTGAAGTAACTACAAGCACTTTCTTCTGGATGCTATTGCAAGAAAATCTCTGAATCCAGAGAAAATACTCAAATGTCAATCAACAACAAAGCTTTAGACTCGTCACTCATGGATGGAGACACCCAATATGACCAAATGCAGTTCTGAAAGTAAGTAGAACTGTTTGGTGGATCGGTTTGGGCCTCAGGGCTCTAAAGTTGGGCCAGTGTGGATCACACTTTAATAAAGTTGGGAGGTAAGTGCTTTGGAGGCCATGTCATTGCTGTCTGCTATGCCTCTTCAGGTCCTCACTCTGACAGCCGGGTGGTGAACATCAAACTGACATGAACGACTCGTTGCTCAGCAATGTCCAGCTCAGCACAGAGAGATGTTAGAGATGACGTACTTACCACTGAAAAATATAGTTGAGAGTTTTATGATTGTATCTCATAATTAAAACGGCAACTGTATATTTGAAAAAAAAAAAAAAAAAAAAGGAGTACATTTCAAAACTCAAGAAATTTTCTAAAAAAAAACAACAAAAAAACCCAAGCTCCAAATTTGAGAATTTGGCAGGAAAAAAAATTGTTTTGAGATTAATATTAAAATTTCTGAAGTTTCTATTGCAAATTTGTGACTTTTCAAACTCAGACATTTCCACGTTTTTCTATAAGTTCAATAAAAAGAATGTTGATGGTACTTTAGTGGAAATGTACTCCTTTTTCTAGAATGTCCGTAATATCCCGCTTTATGTAATATTTAATGTTTTCAATAAAAATTGAGTTCTAGACAAATGTCGCTGCTCCAGATGAGAGTAAACATGAGAAAAAAGAAACAAAGTCCTCCAACCGACTGCTGTAGTTTTATCTTGAACGCAAATATCCATTATTCCACATCAACACTTTCATTCTCTTTCTCACCCTGAAATTATTGTAGTATTGTGAAATTTCCATTCCATTAATTGCAATATTATAATGAATAAATCATCAAACTCCCCAGTAATAATAGTCAAACAACCTTTACTTCAGCAAAGAACTCGAGAAAAAAATTAGCCCAGTGGTTAAAGCTGCATGTAAAGTAGACTGAAGATGGATGGAGTATTTAGCTAATTGGGCCAAGAGGGATTGCAGTTATTAAAAAAAAACAATAAGTAAAACATATTCTTTTATAAAACTGACATTTTAAAAAATTAAAACCTGTTTTAAAAGGGGGTGAATAGATATGCAGTCATTTTGTGTTAAATATGTTATGCAACTTTTTGCAGAAATCAGTTTTCACTTTGACATTGAAGTTTTTTTTGTAAACTTTTCTGTAACAAAAACTTAATTTTATTTATCATGATTGACTTGCAAAAGCAATAAAAAAAAAGGGGTAAAACATCCAGTGGGTGAACATGTCCTACAGACAGTGTAAAATGCTCTGGAGAAAACACCAGAACATGCTTCCATCTGATCATCTGAAAGCAGCAGTGAAATTAAATCGGCCGACGATCGTAACTGGATTCCGTTGAGGCGAAAACGCAGCAAAGGCATAGTTTAACCTTGACTGTTTCTGTCGGGTAATAAATATCACAGGCCGGGATTTTCTTTGAGAAAGATGAAACGGACGTCTCCCATTGATTAGGTCCGTTTGAAGTCAGCTGCAGCTTAAAGCGCAGCACTATCAAACTAGTCTTTAATTCAAAAAAAGACTGAAATATGCAGCCATTTACGGGCAATTCATGAAGGAAAGACGATCAGTTCTTCAAGTTATAATGTGCCGTGTAAAAGGATTCCTCTAGGTTAGGATTTAATATCTCCAACTGTTTCGTCTTCAGGGTGTAAAATCTTTTATTAGCAGCAATAGGACATAAAACAAGTATTCAATTAGCTTGTACAATTGATTTAATAATACCAAATATAATAGATAATGTCTTTAACTCTGACCAGCTGTGGACACGGTGAGCAGAAGGAAACGCTAGAGCCGATGTGAGAACCAGGGTGAGATGGTTCCCAATGAAAGGCGAGGCGCATTGGGAGCAGATGGACACAAACGGACAGAGTGGGAATATGCTGATGGTCGTTACCTTGGCTGCTAATGCGGCGCCTCCCGTGGGGACTGTGGGTAATGCAGACAACAGACCGAGGCTTTTAAGCTGCGGCCGGTGGGAGCCAGACACGGAGAACTTCCATTAGTCCAATTAATTGACTCGCACCACACAGATCCTCCACCGAGAATACGAGCGCAATCATTCAGTCATCTTCTGCCAACAGGTGTTAGCATATACATGCATGCGTGTGTGTTTGACGCTGTACTAGCACTGCACTCTGAGATGAGCTCTGTCGTAATTTGTTTTTATTATAGCTAAGATTTGCTTCCCTATCCATGCTACAAATAAAGAACCTAGAGCTAAATAACTGCAGGTACGACTGCAGGTATAGTAATAATAATAATAATAATAATAGTAGTGTATCATATGTGACACTTCCAATCTATGCTGATCATTTTCTTGCCAATAGCTGATAAATTATAAAAGTGACATTCATTTAAAAATCAAGAAAGATGGCAGGATCCCCTCAGGGACGCGGCTTTAAACAGATAAACACTTACATGCGGCGCTGATGGAGGATGATGAGAGTAATTCACAGTAATAATCTTTACAAATCAGCAGTTATGATCTTCTGCTTTTCTGCATAATTCGAGCCCGACGGCGTCGTCCCAGAGTTGGATTTCCGTGGAAGGACTCCAGCTATTGATTTTTCCAGGAGGCATTTTGACGTGTCAGAGCAGCTAATGGCTGAACTCCATCCAGCCACTTCATTTTCAGGCCAATCGCACTCCTCCCGCTCTCTTCCACACACACTTTTACAAACCTCACTAAACATTGAGAGTTGATAAAATGAACTCTCGGATGAGCTGGATGTTGGTAAAGTAAAAGCAGATTTCCATGAGAGGGAAAAAAATAATTTTAGATCACAAAACAAGCTTTTCAAGCTCAGATTCAGTCGGCATTAATTATTTATTTTTTATTTTTTTATTAGCATCTGCTTAACCTTCTGAACATTTGCTTTACATTTCAAGGTGACCCTCAGAAACATGATTGAAAATAATTTAGTTTTTGGTCAAATTTAAAAATATATATATTTGATCTGGGTTCACAAAATGCAAAGAATCACTAAGCTTAAGATATTTAATATGCTTGTTAAATGAATTTCAAGAATATGTGACATCAGCTTAGTTTGAATGCATACTCTAACGCAGGCGACTGTGGCTGTGTGGGTAGAGTAATTGTCTTGCAATTGGAAAGCTGTAGGTTTGATTTCAGATTCCTCCTGCCGCACGTCGATGTGCCTCTGGGCAAGGCACTTATCCCCACATTGCCTACTGATCGGTGTAAAAACGTTCTGCTTCTGGCCGTATTTTGTGTCTTTCATCAGTTCGAGATCTGACAGAAACCGTAAACACTCAAACTTGTAAATTAATCACCATTTAGACCTGAATTACAATTTTTTTCTGTTTCACAGAACACGGCGAACGCAACGCTAACAAATCCACTGAAATAAAAATCGGCATTGCTCTGATTACGCGTTCTCTTTTTATCATTCATAATCGCCGCTACCTTCATTCCCCTCATGCCACTCCTCTCGTCCTTTTTGTCCCTCACTTGCTTTATCTCTATTCAACAGATGACTCCCTCCCTCTGTCCCCTGCACTTCTACACGTCTATCTATCATTGTAATGACCTGTTCATGTGGGTTCCCCAGCATCTCTCCTCTCGTCATCCCTCCCTCCCTCCGCTGCATCTCCACCCGTCCCTCGTAAGGCTGGATAATCCCATCTTCCCAACTCCATTTATCTCTTTCACTTAAACCCCAACATCCCATCACCTTCTAAATTTTTCCTTCGTGCAAAAGTTTCACCAACCCAAATTCCATGTGCTCATTGAAAATGCTGGATTTTGCTTATTTTCATATTTGCCAGCACAGCTTTAATGCTCACCATCATCTTATTGATTTATTTTATGTAAAATAATGATATGATGCTGATGAATATTTGCTTTCAATTGTGACATTTTTAATCAACTATGCCGTAGCGTTCTACTCAGGATTTTACTAATTAAATCAATCCATTAGCTGCTGATCATGCGTTTGTTTCTTAATTGCCTATGTCAAAGAATAAGATCTGCATTATTATTAATTGTTTTCCTATGAATTTAACAACAGATGTGTGTCCTTGCAGTTCATTACAGGAGAGTATCCTGTTAGTTCAGCAGCATAAACCCAACACCTGGAATCTGGCTTAAAACCAAGCCAATTCCTACACATATTTCCATTGGATTTGTGTATAAAGACATAAATATCTGGTGAGAATGTCAGGATATGGTCCTGCTATCCCTGCTGATCAGCTCAGCCTTCCTGACTCCACAATTCACAATTCAAAGGACAAGAGCACAGGTTATTTTCCCCTTCCTTTCCTTCTCTCTCCCTGTGGAACAAATTACTCTCAGTGGATGACTAGTGCCTTTACCGTGGAGAGATAGATGAGATGAAATGATGTAAATGATATAGGAGAAGATGGTGAAGAAAACTAGAGTCAGAGCAGGTGGAAGGAGACAGACATTATGACTAACAATACCAACCAAGAGAGGTGAAGTCAAGTGCATAAGGCTGATCATCTCTTCTTCAGGACGCCATGACACCGTTGGGTTTTAGGGGACACCAAATTAACATTTTGCCCTCGATGTCTCGGAAGCAAAACAAATCAGCAAGCAAACAAGACAGGGAAAAAATAATAAAGGTTTGAAAGCCATGCCAAACCAAAACATTTAGAAACTACTTTCTACTGAGAATGACCTAAAGGGACCTGGCGTTTTGCACACCTGAATGGTTGCCATGGAAATGAAAGGATTTTTTAAACATGCATGAAAGAATCAAGGCAGTTTAGACGTGAGAATAGCATGACGTAAGCTCAAAGTCAAATTTAAAGAACACTGCCCCTTTAAACACTTCCCCACAGCCGTCAGAGCCATTACTCCCTGCCGCCCCCTCCCACACATATCATAACCTCACATACCCCCCACCCCACACACAGCCATTGCACTTGCACTGTCACATCATCTGCACTTTACCATAATTGGACCTGCTGCTTCTTCTTTGGTGTGGTTGAGTGCCTTTAGTTAATTTTAGTTGTATATATTATTATTATTGTGTGTTTGTTTATTTAATATTGTATATTTTGACTTTTTGCACGGGAGTTGCAATAGAAATTTCGTTGAATCCTGTTCAATGACAATAAATGCTATTCTATTCTATTCTATTCTATTCTATAAAATTCATAAATGATGTCGTGTATTGACAGCATGAGTGCAGTTCGCTTAGAGTGACATGCATCACTGCTGTCAATTGATCTCTCGGCAGAGCTGAACAGAATACTCTGGGGCATCATCAATTACGTTAACCGACCCGGCCGGTCTCGTTCGATCATTTCCCGACACTGGGCTGACCCAATCACATCTCTCAGCTCTCCCTCCACACCGTCACACACTTTTCGAACACTTCGTGTAACAACACTGACTCATACACACACTCAAATCATGCCAGAAACTCACATTAGCAGTAAAAAAAGTGGATCAATACACTATTAGACAGCCCATTAGAATGTTATACCTAAGTGGTGTCAATATCATTAAAAAAAAGAAAAGAAAAACAATAGTATTGCTATGGTAAAGTAAGGATGTAAGAATGACATAAAACAAAACAAGCACATGGAATTTTGGTAAAATAAATTTTAAATTAAAGAGAGAAATTTTAAATTAATTTAGAACGTAATGATAAAAGGATCAATTGACGTTTCACATGATTCGTGACAAAAAAAATATGAATAAAACCTCATTTTCTTTTCACCAGCTATATTGGCTTCCCTCACTTTTATAGACGCAGGAAGACAAAGACCTTCGTTTGCGCTGCAGATGTATGAGCAGTGGGTGGTGCGCAGCAAGCAATTACAAAGGAAGCAAAACATTAACTTCAAGCACCAGCCTCCAACTTAGAGAGTACTCATAGCCACTTAGAGTGATTGCCTGCTAAGCACAATTTAGTCATATCAACACGGAAAAAAAAAGAAGAAGGAAAAAATGTACGGAGCAAAAACGCTCAGACAGTTCTCATCAAAAGGACATCGACTTCAGCAAAACACTCGTGGAATTGATGTGACTGGCTTCAAAGGCACGTTTTAATCATTTCATTGATGCTTTTGACTGTTGGAAGCGTTTTTCCTTTTTTTTCCCCTGTGGATTGACAGTTTTCTTCGGAGGCCGTTCATTTTCAAGATTTCGATTAGTCCTCAAAATCTTGAAGCATGAACTTCCTGGTTGGTTTAGTTGTAGAGAGTAGCTCAAAAAGGCTTGCAACAGCTACACATCCAAAGTAACTTAACAGAAAGGCCTTTGGGATATATTTTGCAGAATGTTCTCCTGCAATGGAGCTTGTTGTATAAATTTACATGTAAGTACTGTATAATAATCAGTGACAGCCAGAGAAGGCGAGTGAGGAAGAGACTCACCTGTCGTAATGGAAAAATATAATGATAAAATCATTTATATTGCCATTTTCATTATTGCTGTTGTGCTCTAAAGTATTTATTTTTGATTTAGCTTAATCAATTCTGATTATCCTTTCTTCAAAATCACTGAATTTTCACATTTTCCCATTCAAATGCTTGGAAGCGAAGCTGGTGAGGCAGCAGGAAGATGAGCCTCACCTTTGATTGATCAACCTCTGGCTAACTGCACTGGCTGCCATTCAATGAGAGCATGTTATATCTGTACATCACCAATAAAATGGTTAAAAAAACCTTATATCAACTGATTTTCCATCATTTAGCTTATGTATATAATGTACGGTGTTTTTTGTCACCAACTGAGGGTGTAACATGTTTTGTGTGCTGAGGAGCGATCAGAAACGACAGAGAACCGATTCGAGCTGAGGCAGGCAGGGGGCGCTCATGATCCCAGAAATTCTGACTCCACAACCGCAGAGGAAGACACAGTATCAGCGAGCTAGCCATTCAGTAAAGTTAAGTGCAGCGATATATTTACAGTTTTCTCCTCTTACCACAGCGATCACTTATTAATAATCGCAAAAACCATAACCTTTGCCCTCCAGCATTGTCCGCATGGGCGAAATTTAATTATGTAAACAATACCATGCAGGGGGTCAATATTTCTATATCTGATTATGATTAAGTCAGTGCTTCACCAGCTTTGCGTCTCACCACACGTCACTGATAATAATATGACAAATTGAATGTTCACGTTGCAGTTTTAAAAATTCTTATTATTTCCACCTAACCTGCTTCCAAACCTGTCAATCCTGGAATAAAACCATTTCTAATAAATGACGGAGAAGAAGAACCATGAAAATGTTCACATGGGATGTATTTTGCAGAATATTTACTTATTTTCTTAAGTAAATATTATTATATGCAGACTAGACTATATATTATGCCTTTATACACAGCCAGTCGACTCCATACGACTAAAACCAGAAATAAAAAGAGATATTTTCTAATAAACTTTCTAAATTAAAGTTAGAAAGTGATAAAGTCACATAAATAAAGTAGTAGATAAGAAAAAAAATGACTTTATTCCTCAGTTATCAAAGCAGGAACAAAAAGAGGGGGGGTTGTATCGACAAGCTGTTATTACAAAATGTCCTGCAGCAGACACAACCTTTCAGTAACCCATTAAGTTATGTACGGAACAACTAAACTGCCAAAGAACAGAGTGACAATATGTTAAGATAAACAGCAGATATAAATAAAAAAGATTTTTTTAAAACTCAGAACATGAAAGAAAATTAAGTCTGAAGAGATTTGGCCACTCACTCGGCACCCTGTTGATGGCCTTGAGAGGCCGCAGCACCCTCACCGTCCTGATAGCTGTGAAGTTGATGTTCTGCAAATCCAGGGAATATTCAACCATCCTGGAAAACACAAAAAGCAGAGGATAATAATTAACATCGCGTTATGATTTAGTGGTAATTTCATCTTTAGTTGCACCCTCAGATGATTCATTATCCATTTCATCCATCCAGATTTGTTCCCATTAGAAAGCAGAGACAGAAACACACACACATCCCCACTCAGACTGGGTCCTGCTGTGCTGAGAGTAATATGAATAATGTGCTTGAATAAATGGACTTTTTTAATTCAACTTACTCAAATAAACTCTGAGGGATAGCTCTGCAAACAAGCTGATTTTTATCACTTTTATTTTATTTTATTTTTTGTTAATTGTTCGCTGACCATGAGGCTTCGCATTTGGATCCAGGTGAAAAAAAGAAGAAAAAAATAAAAAGAATGTCTAACTGCACTTGAATAAGTGCAGTGGATCCTCCTGGGCTCTTGCAAAGTGGCTCTGCTGCCTTTTAGCACACGGAGCGATGCATCAAAGTGAGTCCTGTCTGTCCGGAGGCATCTGCGAGCGACACAGAGAGAGAGCGAGAGGCCTCGAGATTGAATGTGGAACCATCTGACATGAAAGCAGAGAGTAACTAAAGGCGGCGAAAACGGGAGGCGGAGGAGGAGAAACCCCGGCGACAGGTAAAACCCAAGACCAGCATGCCATAATGGAAAACGAGAGGGGAAGGCAAAGAGAACGCGTTTTGCTATTTGACCCATTTTTGACAATTCATTACACTGGCAATATACTTCGCCCGCGGTATGGAAGACAGCTGGAGAGAGTGGGAAATACGAGGCGAGGCTGCCGTGAAATCAGAGGAGAAAACAAATACTACAGGAGATGGAGAAGAAGCACAAGACGGGGAGGGAGGAGGGAAGAGATCAGAAACAGGGCTGAAAAAGCGCCGAGCGTTGATTAAGTGCAATATAATGAAGGCAATAAAGTCAGATTGAGAGGGAGAGCCGGAGAGAGCCTGAGGCTTTTATGAAGTGTTGGAGATAATTACAACTTTAGGAACAGACAGAGAGAAGAGAACAATAGACATATATATATATATATATATATATATATATATATATATATATATATATATATATATATATATATATATATATATATATATCATTTATATATCATTATATACCCAATGGACGGTTCTATATATATATATATATATATATATATATATATATATATATATATCTGAACAGAAATAAAACAGCTGCATGAAGATTTAAATAAAAAAAAATGAATTAAAAAAAAGCGCTGGGGAAGTGAGAGGGCAGACTATTGTCAAGAGGTGCAAAAGAAAAGTATGAGAAATGGAGGAAAGTTTCAGGTATTTGACACAAATGTTCTACTTTTGCTAAAATATTCCAACTCTTTGTATTAAGCAGATTTCCATGAGAGAATGTGAAATTTTTTATTTATTTTTTTTGCAGGGGATTAAAAAGCCCTGGAGAATTATTCACTTTCAAACACTTGACCTATGACCTGGAGGAATCATCTTTTAGGAATTGTCAGGAAATTAACAATGACTTGGAAAGAAACTTAGTTGATTTTAGAGGCAGTTCAAGAAAAGAATAATATATATATATATATATTACAAACGTAATTCCTACGTCTGTTAAATTAAATGGCAGAGTGGAAAAGGAAAAGGCTTCCTAAAGTAAAATAGAATGAAAACCTGTCATGTTTTGTGGCGTTTGTATTTGTTAGAAGGAGCATATCATGTTTACAATTAGCAGAAAGGTGATGAATAGCAGCTGATTATTGAATGGATTATTTTCAACCTTTTTTAGGCTTTAATGAACATTGTAACTGATGAGCTGGCATGTAAAAAAAATAAACACAACTTCCTTTTTTGTGGACTTTTGATTGTAAACAGTCATTTAATGCTGAAAAAAATCCAAATAACAAGAATAAACGATAAAAACCAAAGAAGGAGCTCATGTTTTTCCAACCCAGGAAGGATGAAAATCACACATCAGGTTCACATGAGTTGAAATCCTTTACTCAGCATGTGAAAAGAGATTTGCCCTGTTTAGAAGTGAAACATTTAGTTTTCTGTGCTTTCAACAACACGGAAAGATAGAAGAAGCTGCTTCTTCTTTTTTAGGAAACCTGAATGGTTTTTATACTAACCATACCCTTAATTTTTTTTTTCTTATTTATCTATGTCAACTTTTGGAAAGGTGTGCATGGTAAATGAAAACAGGCTAATTAGCTTGGCTAAAGACGTCTGGTGCTTAAATTGGTATTTATTCGCCACGTCTCCCTTAAACACATTTCTGACTGATTTCACCTCTCTGCAGTTGGCCAAAATACTTTGGCTTAAACAGCACTGTACTAAAATTGCTTCACTTCCTGCCCCGAGTTTGTTTGCGCTAGCATGACGTTGCATTAGCATTTGTTTTGTTTTGGTTTTTTGTTGGGGTTTTTTAAAGCCAACACCACTGAACCACTGCACACATTTCTTCTGTTACAAAGTGAGTTTCTTGTAAATCGTTTCTGTTTCTTTTATACTCACCATCACTGCTTGTCTAGTTAGTTCCCACAACCGGGGCAGGTGTGTGGGAGCGGCCGGTCCAGCATTTCCCGTATGACGTCACTGATTGCATCACTGGGCCCACCCAATGGACGGTTCTCTTTTTTGCATTGTATTGCATTGCTTATTCTCTTCAAAGTAACCTTTTGAGTCAACTGTTTTAAGCTGGCAAACCATTTAATTGTCTGGATGAGTTTGTAAATTAGATTTACAAACGTATTCCTTTTTATTTTTTTGTTTGTTTGTTTGTTTGAAAGACTGGGAGAACGAGAAATTTAGAAAAAATAAGGAAACATTTAATAAATATACAAGGAGATTGAGAAAGTTGTGAGTATTCGACTTTTGATAAGATTTTACAAAAACACAAATCTCATTAACAAAATGAGACCATCAATAAAGCATCTACAATAAAACAGACATTTTGGGGGCACACTCCGTACCAATAGGTGGCGGTAATGCATACATAATGTTTTGTTGTTTTCTTTGGGGGTTTTCGTTGCCAGCCCCAAAACAAATCAAGAAAAATAATTCTGTAGTAAACCAGTCAAATTAAAAAAGTCTGATGTCAGAAAAGAAACATGAGACAGAATAAATTCCACCAATTAGAACATTGCTCATGCTCATTTCTTAATTTCTTATATTTCCTTTCTTGACACTGAATGCACTACTTCACGTTGCTTTGAGAGACCTCAATCAGACCTTCAAAACAAAAGAGCCACTAAGAGGGCAAAAATAAATTATGCAAGACTCTTGGCATTCTTTGTTCACAGAGTTCAGACCATTAAGGAGGTTTACTGATGCCTAAATGCTAAGATCAAACCTGTCCTTGAGCTCTTTTATTTCCGTAGCATTTGGAGCTTTAAATTATTCACGGTGCCGAGCGGTGCCAGGAGTCCCGATATCGTTTTGTAAATGTTTAGATTTTGTTCAGATGTTTTCAAATTTGGTAGAATCTGCTGCAAACAAAGTTGTCCTCTAAGGAAATAAAATAAATGATTAAATGATTTCAATGATTCAAGGTTGTTCTGATCAGTCTTAGGAAATATGATTCGCCATTGTGTCACACTTTTTTTTAATAGTTTTGTTCACAAAATTAAGTCCCAAGAGAAAAAAGAACTCGCCAGCTGGGCTTCTATTACGAATTCACCCAAAACTTTTGTCAGTCCTCTACTCATGTTGAAAAAACACAATTTCACAATTGCAGTGTTTTCATTAATAGGAAACGCAAATAAAATTACATGAATAAGTTTGCTCATGCGATAAGTCATTAAAAACCATCGTCCAACTACTTCCTGTCATCTTCCTCATGGTTTCCGCCAGTAGTAACATCTGGCTGTTGCTTGTGGGGCTCGTGCAATGCCAAACGAGTGTTTCCATTGCAGTTTTGTGAAGTAAACCAATTTAGATCAGAAAAAAAGAACACCTCATCCTAGTTCCAAAACTTTATCAAAAAAGTAGTTTTTTAATTTTTTTTAATTTTCATATTTTCATTAAGCAAATTTATTTTTAAATGTCCATTTGCTCAATGGAAACACAGCTGCTGTCACAGGCAATAGAGAACGAGTCATTTGCCTTTCAGTCCAACCAGCCGACCTGGACATTTTTGGTGTAGGGAGGTTCTGGGTCTTGCTGACCCAGGCTTCAATAGGGAGGCCTGTGAGCAGCTGTGCAGGTCCATCTGCTGGCCCGTGAAGTATGAAGTATCACTGCTGCTGGCAGGATTATGTCTCAACCCCGATCATGACAGGAGGAAGCCAGCCGCTCTTCCTACTGCTTCTTCCTCAGACAAAAATGTGCTAATAGTACACACAGACAGAAGGCAAGGTCAGAGTTCACGGCATTTTCCTTTAATGACACAAAGTTGGTCTGTTGGTTGTGTTTTATTCACATACGCAGGCTCCTCGGCCGAACCTTTCCGGCTGCCTATTACCGTACTTGGCCATAGTCAGGCGCCTTTCCTTAATTAGCGTTACACTAAGCTATAATGAAAAACCCTAAACTATTGTAACCCTGATATACACTGACTACTTACCAAACTTTTGTGTTCAAAGTCAAGGAATAAAAAACAACAACAAAAACTGTAATAGAAATTGTTACACAGAATAGAAATATTATCTTTGGCAGTCATTGAACGAGAGGCGCCCTTGTACAGGTTGCTAGTCCATCACAGGGCAACACACACGCACACGCCTACACACACGCACACACACACACACACGCACGCACACGCCTACACACACACACCAACACACACACACACCCGCACACACACACACACACAGGATAAAAAACCTCATTCATGCACAAACTCCGCTGAGAGCAATTTACAGAAACCAATTAACCCAACGGTCATCTTTTTCAGACTGCATGTGGACGTCTAAGTATGGTTCTGGATGGAGAAAATAGAATAAAAGGAGGCTAAAGAAGTTCAGTGCTGCTCTAATCTGGGTTGTAACACCAAGGTTTGGGTTTTATTTAAGAATAAGACCTTTGAAAGCAGTTGCTAATGCTAATTAGCAGCCAAAAAGAGCTGTTCTCCAATGGCCTAAACATGTATTACCTCAGCTATCTAATTAAGGCTCGGCGCCTGACTACAGCCAAGTATGGTAATAGGCAGTCAGAAAGCCTGTGTGTCGATGGGTTTGGTCAGAAAAATATTACAGCTAAATAAATATTGTAAGAACCAGTCGAACACCGGCCTAATGGAGAGGAATATGCTATTGTGGCAATTACCACAGAGCTCTAAACGTCTCGTTTTATGCTTGCAGTCCAGACTAAACTCCTCCTGGAGAAGACAGCATCAATTATTAAAATTAGATTAATGAGCGTGCTACATTTTTGTCTCCCAGAAGTGGTTATAAAGTCAGAGAGAGAAGCTACAGGGGTGAGGCGGAGCTCACGGACGCGCGGCCATCAACCCGGGTCTCGTATTTTATCCACCAACTTTTCACCTCACAAGATCTCTCATTAGTCTCCTGCTCTCCAACTCCAACTCTCCTGTTCGTATGCTCTGATTCTTCACTCCTCCTGTGTTTTTCTTTTTTTGCATTATTTCCAACCTAGCAGTACAACACAACTCATAGACCAGAGGGAGTGAACAGGAGGGCTCAGAAAGCTGTAGAGTAGATGAGAAAAAGAAATGTGATTAAATCATAATCTGTTTTTCAATCATTATGATTAGGTCTGTCAACAATAGCAAATTTTGCTGTACGATAAATTGTTCCAGACTTTATCGCAATAAACGATAATGTTGACAAACAATAAACTAAAGAGCAAAAAGGAGAAAAAAAAGACAACAAAAAAGTATAAGACTATAAATTACTTCCCCATGTTTATGAATAGTCTGTAATTTCTAAACTAGTAGGGGTTTCTCTAGATTCTTGTTCTGATAAAATTAGTTTCTATAGGCTTTGCGCCAATATTAAAAGTTTAATGCTAAATGTTGATCATTGAACGTCATAAGTAGTTTCTTTACTTTGATCTCTGATCTGGGTTGAGTGACGAATCCTCTGGACCTTTTTGTTCATGTTTGAATCCCGTTTCCAGCAAAGTGTGGAAACAAAATTTGATAAAATTTGATAGGATTAATATAAAAATATTAAGTATTCTCTTATCAAAAGACAGGATAGTGGTGGATTTTTTTTTTTTACTGGAATGACATCAACATCAGATTAATAAAGTCAGAACATGTTACCTTATATCAAATCAATTTTCCACCACAGACTAAAATCAGAAAGCATGAGGAATGTTATAATGTTAAGTGAATGTAATAATTATTGAATAGTGAGAAAAATAAATGGTAACATGCAATGTTTCTTTACATATTTTGTAGCATATTCTCATATATTACATATTCTCTGGGGGCTGCAGCGTGGAAAGGTTTAGCAATTCCTGTAATAAACCACTAACATATCAAGCAGCTTGGTTACGGAGGATGCAATCCTGTCTTCTCTCTTCTTACTTCATCATTTTTATTTCTTTCCTTCGTCTTCATGGTGCTTTCAGAGTAAAATACAAATGTTGAGCAGCCAGAAAAATCTTTGCTACAAATGACACGGTCTCCTGGCTATCGACGTCAATAAGTCATTTTACTATAAAAAGGAAAATAAATAAGCTGCTTAAATAACTGTGGTAAATTCACCAGGTTTACTCTGGTTGTCTACGCGGCTCACTCAACATGCATCTGTCATCAAAGAAACAAGCGACAGTCGGTGCATTTAAGTCGACGTAAGAGAAAAATTAACTCGGGGAGACAGCGCGTAATCCCCAGCGTTTTCACAAAAATACATTTTAATAAGAGCTGATTATTTATGTAAGACACGGTTCTTAAGACCTCACATCTGCTTTTTCAGCAAGCACGAGGCAACAGTTTGTCTCTTTACTGAAAAGACACTAAAGCCTTTTTTCCCCTCCGTAACTCCTGAGAGGAGATTGACTTAAGAAGCATAAAACGTGTCAAGTGGGAAAAAAAACAAGAAATCCTAAAGAAATCCTGAATATATTTCCATAAATACTTGTTCAAAATTTCATACTAATGATGTTCTTCTTTCTAACTTAGAAAACATTTACTTTATGTCTATATAGACATAAACATTCCCACTAATGTAGGTGAAATCAAGACATAATCAATGTAATTTTTTTCTCTAGACATAAGTATGTAAAGTTAATTACAATGATTGTTCTCTTTTTGAAATCAAATACTACCACCAGGAAGAGAACTAAAACATGCAGGATGCTGGCCCACCACCACCCACTTTGGGCCCCACTGATCTCGACTAAAAATCCACCTGTTTGGAGTTGCTTTGGAAACATAATCAATAAAACATTAATCAACAAGCTGATGTGTAATGATGGTAACGTTTCAATCGTTGACTGTATTTCATGAGTTTGTAATTTTGTGTTTTTATGATGTAAAGCAGATGCCTTGTTGCTGAAATGTACTGAACAAACAGAAATTGATTTGATTTGATCTTCAGATACTGAATATGTGTTGCATTGGCACCTTGTTTATCTGAGACACTTTATTTTGTGTTTCTGCCCAAATTTCTTCCAATACAACAGCTATTACTAAAAAGGAAATGCATCATTTCAATCTACTGTCCATTAGTTTGAGCCATGTAATGGGGCTAAGCAAAAAGCTCTTCTCACCAACAGACCAACAGAGAATGCTGTACATCTTGCATTCTGCATTTATACTAGTAAGTATTTTATAATACTTTACGGTAGGGATGCACAATGTTATCGGCATAGCGTTGATATCGGCCGATATTAGCTGTAAAGTTTAAAATCGGACATCGGCCGTTCCGTCAAAATAACTCTGATAGAAAATGTATTATTTTTTTCTAACAAACCAGAGACAATAATGCCGTTTGCACAACGTCAAATTTGCAAGTTTCAGTCTTAAAGAGAGCAAATGCTATAAACAAATTTAAACATAATGCTAGTTGAAAGTGTTACACTTTCATCTTCCTATTTAGTATTTGCATTTGGCAGCAGGCTAAACTATCAAACATAATGCAGTATTTTAATTACACAGTAGGGAAAGCCATATAGTTTCAGTAATTAGGTCTAGGCAAAAAATATCAGTATTGGAATCTGTTAATAGCCAAATGAGTTTTAGAGTATCGGCATATTGAAAATCCAATATTGTGCGTCCCTACTTTATAGTTTTTATAGTCTTCATTGAAAGGGGCATGGCTGGGGTATGGAATACCGCTCTGTGATGAATATTAATCTGTTGGTATATACATGTAAATTGTCTTTTCACATTTTGGACTTGTCAGAGCAACAACATACAACAGCTAACAGTGGAGTTGTCACTGCAGCTGTTTACTCATGAATAAGCAATGCGTACGGTGCCGTACGAAAGGCCTGGTGTGTGTTCGGGGAAGGTCACTTTATTATTATTTAAATGTGTGGCTACCGTCTTTGTTATTGTGTCGCGATGCACTCTTAATCTGGCCTTTCACAAGATGACACCAGAGTTCCATCAGTGTGAGTAATGGCTCAGAAAACCGACTGCAGTAAACACACACGCAGAAACACAGCTGCCATTTGATGGGGTTCACTTGCTGCAGTTTAATCTAAACAGCAACCTTGCAAGAAGTCCCACTTTCATAAAAGCTGTGATGTTCAGTCGGTGCAGATCTCCATCACGGATGCCCTTCCGTCTGCTGTTCTTAGTAGTGAAAGGTTTGACAGTTCACAATGTGAGTGAAGCTGTTAAAACGTGTAATCCTCCCAGCATCTGTTTGATTCATGGATATGACATTTACGCAGCGCAAACGTTCTACAGGAACAAGCTGGTGTTCACAAACAAGTAGGGCAGTGTGGATGTGTGAACAGACAGGAAGTTAAACGTCCTGACAAACGAATGGCCCCACTGCTAGATTCTGTTAGTATTAACTCGGTAACTTAGATGGATTTTTTTATTATACACTTTAAAAAAAACTATTTTGACTGATCTCAAACATTCAGTTTAGTTCTTTATTATTGTTATTATTGTTTCTGTTTATTCTGTCCTGTTTTTTGGGGCCCTGGTGGACTTTATTTGAAAGTGCTCAGACAGAAAAGTAGGTGAAGAGAAAGACTAAAGACAAAGGTCATCAGGTCGGGAATTGATATCGGTATTGCAATACTGATGCTTTATTTACTTAAATCATCTGCAGGAATGGTTGCAAAACCAACTGCAAAGCTTCTTTGTTGTGAACATTTATTATTGTCAATTAACTACTATAACAAGACAGTTTTTCCATGTTATAATCGAAATAACCTGCCAATCGAAGTAGTACTTTTTCATCAATATTAAGGAACTACTTAATATTATAGCAAGATTCTATATATCACTGAAATGTTTCTTGTAAGTTAGTTTTGTCTTATGACAAGTGCATTAAGATTTTGTGTTTTTGCCGTTTTTGTTGTATCTCTCGAACCTCCTTGTATGTTGTCTTAATATCTTTTGGTAAAAGCCATTTTGAATCATAAAACAAACACAGTACCATTCTTGGTTTCAGAAAAACAACAATAAATCAGTGTTAAGCTCATCTTGAGCTTATCTGTACACCTATGTAAAGTTCAATTCCCCTTTAATTAACCTCATCAAGAGCTCGTAGCCACAGTAACAGCAAAGTTTACACCTCGTGTTTGAATTAGAACCCAGTCCAGGTGATCAAAAACATAAACTGTGATGTTACAAATACACCAGCAGACGGTTATGTCTGCTTAGCTGACAGCCCACTGTTTCAACACCTACACGTTTATTTGCATATAAGACGGCAAACTGAGGTCCAGTTCCCTCAGAGAACTTTTTTTAAATTATTATTTAGTTTTTTTAATACCAAGTGAAAATGTAATTGCTTTGTGAGGGTAAATTTTAGCTGAATTAGCTCGGAGTCATGGCAGATATGAACTGGGAGAATGAGTCGGCTGATGTTGCGTGTGGGCATGCATAATGTGGACCACGAGTATCTCAGTTTGGCAGATTTACATGGAAACAGCTGCATCTTTAATACGATCCATATTAGATGGATAATTTTTGGCTCTGATTCATGTTAGGGTTGCAAAAAAAAGGGAGAAATTCACAAAATCATAAACTCTGGCATTATACTTTGACACTTTTTTTAGGGAAACGGGGACTAAATTACACAAATCCTCCACTCGCAGTGTGATCAAAAGGAATGTTTTCTCTGCTGTGCTGCTTCTGCTGAGTGCTGCAGACAGATAGAGCAGGTCAGATGGGTCTGAAGGAGCTCTGCAGCCTCAGGAGCTTCTTCTGCACACGCCGATAGCCTAACCCAACCACATCCCACCAGACAGGCTGACAAAAGAATACACACACCTCTAAATATAAAGAATACACGCATTCCTGCAGCTACATATAAACACAGGAAGTGTGTCAGGGACACAGAATTGCTTGCCTCTGAGTTGCTTATTAATCTCTTTAAAGGCGAGTCGGAGTCACTTTGGGGAAAACAATGCTGACAGCAAGCAGAGGTGGAAGGCATGCTAGTTATGGCTAACTGAAGCAGACTGCACAATCCTGTGCTCTTTTTTTTAAACGTCCAGAGTGGTTTTTGTGACAAGAAAATGTTTTTTCTTGCAGCCTGCCACAGGCAAACTTTGGTGCAGAGGTTTGATCGTTAACAGATTAGCTGGGCGTCTCTAACAGGACGCAGCCTTATCACTTCATCTCCATCTGGCCATGCTTGCACTGGGCTATTTTTGGTTCATTTTCAGCCAGTTTTCCAGCACTGCGACAGTTTTTTGCGATTGGGCCGAGTCTCATTCTAGTACTGTGTCAAGCATGGCGTAGCACACAGGGGTGTAACAAGAAGCGATTAGCACCGGGGTGTTCAAAGTGCGGTTCGGGGGCAATTTGTGCCCCTCTGAAGGATTCTGGGTGGCGAAATCTGGCATGTTGGTTGATGCAGATGAATAATCGGATTAATCAGATTAACTGTGATTAATCAATTATAGAAGAAATTGTCAACTAAGTTAGTGATCGACTGGACAATATGAACTCAAAAAAAGACCCTTTGCTTAAAATATAAACATATTCAGAGCAGTGTCTAAACCAAAACTGTTCAGAAATACACATACAATTTGGATTTACAGTAAACACATCTTTAGTGATCTTTAGATAATTTCACCTGGTTCACATTCACTATGTCGGGTTGTTGCATTTTAGGCTATAAAATGTTTATATTTCCCTGTTTAACAAAAGAACTGAATCATTCGTTCACTTGCATAAAAGTACATGGAAACACTAAAGTGGTTGAATGAAAAATTTGCTGAATGTCGCAAAATTCGACTAACTGAGAATAATCGTTTACTAATTAGTTGCAGCCCTATTGCACAACAACAACCAAGTATGTCTGTGTTCACCCTTTGGAAACACATCAGTCATGATGTATCTTGAATACTGTAGTCGTTGGAAAGATGCTGTACGAAAGGAAGCGTTTGGTTTCAGGTTGGCCAGCTGTCTCCTCCAGTCTCAGCCAAGTTCTAAAAACCCTCAGATTTCATTTTTAACCACGCGTGGCTTCAATTTGAGCAATCCAAGCTAAACTCCCGCTGCTCGTCGACTCCTTCCTGCAGATTGTGTACGGTTCAGTTTGCGTTTGCAACACGTGTTTCCCCGGCGGGGCGCAGCGATTTCCCACGTCGCTACACACTCTGCATGCGGCCGGTGTGATATTAGAGCGTAATCGGGGAATGGCAGTGGGATCCCTCTGCAGTGCATACGCTAAGCATCGGGATTTGGCCCAAAGATGAGGGAAAAGGTCTCCACTTTACTTAAGAGATGATGACCGAGGGAAAGAGAGAGAGAGAGAAGGAGCAAGGGGATGAGGACAGATATTAGAGCTGAAAATGTTTGGAATCAGAGGGAAAAAAGGGATTAGATCAAACATTATGCAAAAGCCTCTCGGGCCTTAAGGCTGAAACTTTGTGCCTCTGAGAGATAAAAGCCAGAAAGTTTAGAGAAAACCGTATTAATGACAGTGGAAAAAAAACGAACCTCGATTTTGAGAGAAAAAGAAGAGATGGGGGAATAAAAAGATTCAGAGGAAACAGGAGAACTAGGAATAATGCAATAAAAACATCCCAGATGACTTGTTACAGCCACAAACTTCAATGTATTTTCTTTACATTTTATGTTAAAAAGACATTTTCTATAGAGTTTTTGTTAAAAAAAAAATAAAATAAATCATCTTCCGCTGCAGAGACGGCTGAGAGTTTGAGTTTTTGTCTCTACAAACACAGAAGTTTGCCCTTTCACCTTTACAAACAAACTCTCGAGTTCAGATTAAAAAAGTGTTAGAGATTAAATTGATCTTAAAACCAGTTTAGTTTTAAGATCAATAAAACTTGATCTTGTCAGTGTGTTCATCTACCTCTGTTTGCAATCTTTAAATCAAGCCTTCATAAAAAATAAATAGAAAAGCTTTTATTGCGGAGCCTTAAAGACTAGATGTTAGTCTTTAAGACTGAGAATGTGGGATCTGTTTGGCGTAAAGTGTCATGATTTCTTCAGACTTCAGAGAATCTTTTGGCTCTTTGTCAAAAATAAATTTTTTTTGCTTCTCCCTGGACTCATGCCACTCCCTCATGTTTTGACATTTTTCAACAAGATGTTTCTGCTTCTGAGTGTGAGTTTGTCGCCTGATAAGACATGAGGGGTATTTACTTGTAAAAATAGATCCTGGTAAAGAGCAAAGTCATGTTTCTGCAGAAACATAAATTATGAAAGATCAAACTTTAGCTTTTAGGAATAAATTTTAGCATTCCACAGGACTGAGATTAGAAGTTGAGCTGCCTTTTTGTCTTTCTTTGAAATTATTCTATGAATATATTAACGGAAATAAACCCGAGAAGGACAAAGGCTGTCTGCTAAGACTGTCTGCGATGTCCACCGATGGAACAAAAGCTTGACACCAAATCACAGAGTTTTTTGACAGAACATGTGACCTGAGCAGGAGTCAAGAAGTTTAATGACCTGTAACTGGACAGCCTCAGGGTTTCCACACCCTGATGTTCTCCCTCCTCACAAGACAGGATAGAAATGATCCCATGATTAAATGGACTGGACTGGACGAATGCCTTTGGCACAAGCTCAAAGGTAACTTCCAACATGTTTGATCATAATTTATTGGGATTTATAAAGATAGGTCATTCAATATCTCCAGTTACTCTGTATAACTTCAACTCACTACAATGTTTTGTGTGCAATATGTAGGAAAGTGAGGTGTTAGAAATCTACAGTCCCAGCATTCTTTGGTAAGTTGGTACGACCAGTTTCTTTACGTTTACTTTGAATCCAGCAAAGAATGGTGGGAACCATTTTTTACTGGGGATGCAGCACCCATATAAAAATTAGGGCCATTATTGGTACTCAAACGGTACTCAGCTTCGGCTGAGTACCGTTCTGTAATATTACAGAGTACTGTAATATTACAGAGTACTGTAATATTACAGGAAAGTATAGCACTTTCCTGTAATATTACAGGAAAGCTATTGAACAATTGAATTTAATTAATTGAATCAAACTTCTTCCACCCGCTACTTCCTGTTGTCTTCTTTATGGTTTTGGCCAGAAGTAACATCTGACTGTTGGTCTCATGACTTGTGTGATGCAAAAGGAGTGTGTAAAAATGGAAAAAAAAAAAAAACAAAGAAAAAAACAGTTCATCGTTGCGCAAAAAACCTTTCACTGAAAACCTTTAGTTTTTCAGAACTGGAATATTTCTATTAAGCAAATTCATTTTCATAATTCTAATTTGCGCAACCTTATTACTAATGGAAACACAGCTAGTGACCTTTTTGCCTAAGACAGAAGCTCTAAGGCGTTCTGCATGTTAGAATTCAATTATCCGATTTAGGGTCATGAAAGTCCTTCATGATCCTTGATGTCAGTTTCTTTTTTCTTTTTTTTTTTACAAACATTTGCTAAATTTCAGAATCCTCTTATTATTAATAATATAAAACTAAAGTAAAAAAAAAAGCCTGATGTGCTAAAAGTAAATTACTGTGCATGACAGATGCTCTGAGCATTATTTACAGGCAGCAAGAAAGAAGAAGAAACTAGAAAATATGGCTCTGATCCACACAAGCTCAAATAAAATGAACAAAACTGAAGCTCTCAAAGGTTCACTCATCTGTGAAAAAATATTCGCTCCCTCAGAGGTTTCTTCTGCTTTTCCAGTAACTGTGTTTCAGATCTTTGAACAAATATTATCAAACAAAAACGTCCCGATATATAGAAAACATTTGCCTGTGAAATGCTTAAAAACTCCTCATAAAAACATCAGTAAGAGACTTGTCCGGGGTTCCTTTCATTAGCAGCAGCAGGAATCCGATGCAGGATTTATGACACGCTCGTTCCAGCTGATTCATTGAATTATTTCACGATGATTAGCCGCATCATCTCCGCGTTATTAGAGGCGCTGTCCCAGGTGAGAGCCGGCGACTATCAACATATTAATATTTAACGCTGCCATATATATTTAACAATGGGATGATCAGCCATGCATGAGAGCGCAAAGGAGCGTGTCAGGAAGACAAAGCAGTTTGAGACAAAAAAAGCGAGTCAAGGGCCAAGTCTTTAAATAGAGCCACGATAAGTCATGGTTCCGTTTGAACTTTGGAACGATTTAAACGTGCTGCACTGGCAAGCTGTGGTTACAATTCTGAACGTTTGCAGTACGGTGTGATGTTCAATGTTTAAGATGCACAACTTTAAATTGTTCAGCTATATTTTGGTCTATATGTTCTACATTCTGCATCTTATTTACATTTGGTGCATATGTTTCTGTGCCACTTTGTGAATTTTCACTACACCCGTCAGGGGGTGCCACCCCGCCAAGAGGAGGATCAAACAACGGGAACAGAAAGTTCTGACCCTGCCATGACGATGAAGAAATCCAGTCGGTTCCACGTGTCTCCAAGGTAGCAGCGGCGTCCGAAGATTCCCAGAGCGACCATCTTTATGACCATCTCCATGGCAAAGAAGATGTAGATGAACGCATCAAACGCCTGAAAAAAAAAACACAAATAAAGTTAATGGGTTCAAACTATAACAGAAGGGAAAGTGTTTTTTTTTTTTTTTTTACTATTTTGCATAAAAGGCAAATTAAGACTTTGTTTTTACCTTAAAGCTGCAGTACGCAACTTTTATAAAAAATATTTTCCGACATTTTTGAAACTGTCACTACTGTATGTCCACAGTGTGGCATGAGACAGAAAATCAGCGTGTTTCCAATGCTGTCTAGAAACAGCCAATCAGAGCCAGGGGCGGGTCTTAGGGCTGTCAATCAGGCTCCATTTGGCCCGTTTTCATCTCCCCCCTGCTCTCTGCATGTAGCAGAAGCCGTTGTAAATGCTCAAGCTAGTTAGCATACCCACCGATGATGGCTTTCGTGTACTAGTAAGTTGTTTCTCTGCCATTAGCACATTTAGCACACGTACACTGCATTGATTGACAGTGCTAAGACCCTCCTCCTGGCTCTGATTGGCTACATTTATTCAGATGCCTACAGCAGTTCAGGGAGGAAATGCAGCAGAAGGATCTTTTCACAGATAATCTGTCTCATATACCTAATGTCAGGATATGGTGACAGTTCTAATAGATAAATAAAAAGACATTTTTTTGATAAAAGCAGCTTTGAGAGAAGAAGACAAAATGTGCTTGACCTCTGTGAGAAGGTAATACACAGAAACAAACTGACTGTGTTCTGTAATGATGGTAGCAGTTGTTTTGTCTCCCACATGGCTGAACAAAACCTTTGGATTTTATACATCACTTGATGGTGACAATGACATTTTAAAGACGGAAAACATGTTGTTTTTCCAACTCGATGGGTCCATATTGCCTACTGTCAAGAAAACACAGCGATATGAGGAAGTTATTATGTTTGTCTGCTTCTCGTTTATGAAGTAGTTATGACTTACATCATGCACTTTCAAAGTCGGAGCATACACCACGAATTCAAAAACAGAGCTGGATACATCACTGCTAAAGATGTGAAAAATCTCGAGAATAAAATTTTTATTTATTTATTTTGGGCTAAAGATGAAATACATACATATTATTTTTAATTGCGGTTGCATGGCATCTCACTGATGAAATTTAGCGCAATGCTTAAATATCCCATGGCAACCATTCAGGTGGTGCCTTACTTACTGCCTGATCCTGAGATGCCCTGTCTATTTCCCCAAAGCTCCGCCTTGGAGCTGCAGTCCCCAGACGAGCCTCCACTCCACAGGGCGACCCTCTCCTGCGCCTCCCCCATTCAGCTCCTCCAGACTAGTGGCAGCAGCAATATTAGCAAACACCTGGTGGAACTGCACATCTGCTGAGGTTTTTATACAAACTGCAACGCTCCATAGATGGTCGAGCGTCGTTGTGATGACTAGAGAGGGTGTTGGCAAGGGTGGGAGGTTGTTAAAGAGACAGAGGTCAATTTCGAGGCGTCAAGTCAAATTTCTTTTAAGTTACTTTTAATTTATACAGTATTTTCATCAAAGCTGAAGGTAACAGTTACTTCACTATGCCATAAAATGTGTCTTGGAAAATATAGAATTTCCATCATTTCAAAAACTTCTAACAAAATCCCTGATGGCACAATTATTGCAGTTTTTTTAAAGTAAACGTCTCTGAAGTTTTTAGTTTTATATATATACACCTATATAAAAATAAGTTTATCAGATTAAAAGCTAAACACTTTTTAGTTTTTCTCGTTGAAAAACATAGGATGACACAGAAGTTAATTCCTCTTACATTTTTCCACCAGGCTATAATATTCTGTTCATGCACAGTGAACAGAATGGTAAGCGAGGCCACTCACATAAAATAAATGGCTAAAATCAAAGTTCAAACCAACTTCTTCTCTAAACTTGCTCTGTCTTGTTCTTCAAAGTTAATGTTTCATCATTTCTCTAATTTCTTATCTCCATGTCAAAGCCCCATTCATCTTCTCTCTATTAAATATGAATTTCAATTTTTTTTTCTTGCCCAAAGGCTGCTCTAGCCTCTTATATTCTTTTCGTAGAAATTGAGCATTTTGCCCCTAAATGGTAGGATAATAGAAAATAATTTGTTTGAAAAGTAATCAAAGATGAACCTCGCATGGGCAGCCCTCATATCACACCCAGATTTAATCAAGCATTTAATTAAATGGAGAAAGAGAGAAAGGGGTGAAAATAAAAATAAAACAAATCAAAATGATCTCAGCTTGTAACGGGGTATTGCTGTTTTAAGCACAAAGCTTTGATTAACTGTTCTCTTCTGTGTAAAAGGGGGATTAGAGACGAACTGACAAGCTCGGTGTTGCTTGTAATTTGATTTTCAGGGGGGTGCAGGACTGCTAGCGGCACAATCTCAAGCCGAACCGACTTTGTTTGGCGACGAGCTCGCAGCTGAAGAACCGTGCACCCCGCTGCCTTCGGATGTCTTGGGAATTTTAGCGACAAAAGTTTGCAACCTTCCAGGAGTAAATGGTCAAGTAAATGGTCAGAAGTATAGAAATGATGAAGTGTACATGCTCTCCTCTCTTTTCTGTTTTCGTTTTTGTGATCCTGAGTAATCCCCGAGGATCAAAGTGGGTAAACATAAATACAATTTGACCTATGATCCCAACCACAAAATCTGTTGCAAAGACTACAATGAGATCCTCAATATTCTTTATTGACGTACTGATGAACTAAAATTAATGCATTCTATCACATTTATTGTTGACTGAGAGATGTACTTACTTTAATTATTACTTATAAATAATATTAGTAACTCAATAACCTCTCTACATAAACGTTGTCAGTTTCAGACCAACTGAGATACTTAAAAATCGTTCTTGGAGTCTTCATGCATCCTAAAAGTATGTAAGGTTGAACCTGCATACATAGTTAACTTTGATGTAGTTATATTTGTTTTTGACTCAATGGGTTACATTTCAAAATCACATGAGTGTTAGGGTTACAGAAATGAACCAAAATATTATAATCAATGCTGGGTTATTCTCATAACCTATCTAGTGGGCACAAGACGTTGGGGCATTGGTTAGTTTGACCAAACATTAGGCCAAAAATCATAACTCAGGAGTTGAGTCACCAATTTATCGGACGTCTACAGCTTGTCTAATCCCGTAAGGTCACAGGTTGGGAAGATTTGTTGTAAAGTCTTAATATTCAGTGAAGGCTTTGAGGGGAAAAAAGGGAAAAGCATGATTTTTAATAAACAATCCAGATTTATGCAGCACACAGTCTGACACACTCAAGAGGACAAGTTGCTGCTGTTGTCTGAGTTTTGCAACAACTTCTCTTGGGTTCATGTTTTACAACCTTTCTGACTGACGACTTCAATAGAGTGTGATATTACCCTGGGCCACTTAAAGTATACAGAAGTCAATTTACGGTCATCTTGAGGGCCAGTGGAGAAGCTGCAGCAGTTGATACTGCAACAACTCTGTGACTTTGTTCTCTGGCACTTTGTGCGAAGCTGCAACGATTGTTTTCTGGCTCTGTTTTAACAGGTATAATTAAAAATATTTGTATACCTGGGTTATAATTGTTTTCAGTTTTTCTTATAGTTTTGTTTACTCTTGTTACTTTTTAGTTGTCTAATTCGGTTAGATTTACTTTTAAGAGTGTGATAGTTTTTATTAGACAAATGTTTCATTCAGTTTATATTTCTAATAATAGTTTTAGTTTCTTGATGGTCTGGTTAATTTTTAGATGTAGAATTCAGAAAGGTCAAAGAATTGTGATTATGTACATATGAAGTGGTTGTTTTTAACAAATTTATTCAGCTGACTGACGTTTTCTCCCAACTTTGGCTGTCGCCATTTTGCGGACCAGCGTAGCGTAGCCACCACATGGAGTAGTGTGATTTGATGGCACGTGACTTAAACTGTATGTGTGGGGCAAAATAAATAAATAAATAAATCAACTTCTCATAATTCAAAAGTCTAACAAATAGATACATAAACATGAAAATGTCTTAGCTAGTTCTATAAAGGCATTATATAATTCTATTAAGGTTCAGTTTCTTTATTTTAGTTACTGAAGATGTTTTCTCAGTTTCACTTTTCGTTAATTTGTCAGTTTTAGCTTACCGCTCATCTTGGTGCACAATGGTGTAAAATCTACTAAGATCTACTGAATCACCAATAATCTATTACAAGTTAAGACAAAGCCTTATCTGAGGATCCACATGTGTTAGAGTTCACAGATGTAGCTGAATGTTCAGCGTCAAACAATATGTTATTGAACCATAAATGTTCTGAAAGAACTCCACTGATTCGGTGAAGCTGCTCACTAAATCCATTTTGCTATTAAACAGAGTCCAAAGATACTTAGAGGGGAAACTCTATTTGGTCCAACTCAACAATCGGTCCCCCTTAGAGAGTTAAATCAATCAACTGCCAGTGTTTCCAAGATGTGCCTGTTGCCGTGTGAGTGTGTGTGTGTGTGTGCGTGTGTGTGTGGTTTGAGAATATAAGAAAAAGGAGAGTAAGTCGGTTTAAGAAGTGGCTTTCAGCAAAAGACTAAAGACATGTATGCACACAGTTGGGTGCAGATGTTGCACCCACTAAAGACACTTCTGGCATTAAAGAAAGGCTGTTCTGTGTTTATCAGCTTGATGCTAAAGCTATTTGACATTCAGGCTAAATCAAAAATACCAGAACCACTCCCTAATAATGAATGGTGGCCCTTCATTAAAACATGACAGAATATAAAATACTATTTTTCTCCTGTAGTGAGTTAAACATAAGAGGAGGAATACATGTTCACACAAAAGGTAAAATAAGAATAGATGATTTCACAGTACGGGCAAATGTGCAGCATCAGAAAAACAGTGCTAAACAATTGTTTTGCATACTCAAATTAAAAGAAATGAGTTGGGTAATTTAAGGGAAAAAATGCAAAATATGCATATATATGTCTGTGAAAGAAAATCAATAAATATTAGCACCAGTTTTACAAGGTGAGATGATGGTAGTAATAACCACATAATGACTGAAATCACACTTTTCAATCAACTTTAGCCTTAAAATGATTAGAAAATTAAAAGTATTGCAATGAATATGATTAAAATTATATCCATATACGACTGTTCAAATATCCACATCCTATAGTTATCACTTTTCATTCGATTACAATTAATTTAGGTGTATGCAGACCAGTTCTGAGCACCATTTCTGTGAAAATGACATTCGGTTTGTGTACCTGTAATATCTGGCAGCGGTCTGAGGAGCAGTCAATGTTCTCGCAGGGCTGGTACATCCCCAGAGTCACGCAGTTCAGCAGGATCACCATCATGCTCACACGCTCGAACCACGTGGAAACAGGCAGTTAAAGAAAATTATTGGTGTTCTTTTACCACATCAAAAAAAAAAAAAAAAACATCAACTCTGCTAATAGAAAAAAATAGAATATGAAGCTCTGGAACTGATGAAGAGACCACTCCACTGAACCCCATTGAAAACCTCCTGGTTATTCCACCAAATATTGATTTCTGAACTGATCACTAACAACAAAAATGAAAACAGTTCTCCATTTTACTTAATCATCCAACTAGCACTCATGCATATACTTTAAGTAATTAAAAAAAAAAGCTAAGTGAGCCGTTAGCGACGCTACAGGTGCAGCTACACAGAACGTAGCTGCAGCATCTTCCGTCTTTTTTCTTTGAGTGACGCTATTAATTCATGTCGATTCAGCGATTCCTTCAGGGATCTGAAAAAGCCCTACGAAGCAAAAGTTTGGGAATATGTGACAATGCCAAAAATTCACACAACAGTATGAAAAAGCCCAGTTTAGAGGAAGGGGGAAAAAAACAAAACAAAAAGAGTTCAAACAGGATGGAGAGAGAAAGCGCGGTAAGAGGTGTTTTTGCCAGAGAAGAGTCAAGGTGTCACAGTTTGACACAATACGAATTGTTCAGGCAGTCGCTGCACAGCTTGATTTGCCCAGCAAGTCCAGGTTCTACCTCAGGCTGCTGCTTGGCTGCTGGTAACAGAAGGAAAGCAACCTTAACAAGAAACAAATCATAAAAAAAACAAAACAATTAACTTAAATGTTAGAAAACTGATCCCACACAGAGGAAACTGCAGAGAAAATTGTCTGGTTCTTTCAACAAAGAAAACAGGTTACTGTAGACATCACAGCGCGGATAAAGATAGGTTATGAGTGGGCAAAAAAAACATGCATACACACGCACACACACATTATCGAGACTTGCACAAAAACACCCACTTCCCAGTGCTTACATGAGCAGAAAACGTGTAAAAGAAACCCAGCAGGTTCAAATACATAAACGCTAACGTTCACCCACCTACATTTAAACTCACACTCTCACACTTTCTTTCATGAGCACACACACACACACACGCCCACAAGCACCCCCCCCGCCCCACACACACACACCCACACACACGCACACGGGTTGTAAAAACTTTTATTAAACATCTATCTTTCAAAATAAGTTTGACATGTTTACAGCGATTGTGTGCCAAAATAACTGTGTCAACTAAACAAATGTGTGTTAACTAACTCACACTCATTGTCTGTGTGTCCACCAAGCCATTAAACATGATAGTAAACTTTTTTAAAAATGCCATTGTCTTGAATGAAAAGCCATTATAGTTTTATGGACCTACTGTACGTTTTACTATGACAGCTAACATCTGTCATTTTCTTTGACACATTCTGAATTCATGAACATGTTGAAGTTTCAATGAAAATGAGTTTTAAGGGTTTGGTGTTGTATTCATTGCTTTGTCGCTGTTGTTTTATTTGTTTTAGCACTAATAACTATTTAGGTTTTTTTTTCCCATATGATACTGAATATTCAAAAACAAAATACGCTGAAACAACTCGCCTACAATTAAATGCTGATCATCATCTTTGCAACCGACATTTGACAACATTCACACAAAAACAAACCTGACACTGTTTTTTTTTTTGTTTTCGCTACTTTCAAGGATGGAGGAGTTTTTCTAAACTGCAAAGCCTTTCAAGGAAAAATACTTATTATAATGGGAAGCGAGGCTGAAGGGAAAAAAATACTTTGGGTCAGCTTTTTCTTATTTCTCTCTTCTAAGTAAGTATGACAGCCTTAAGGCTATGAGGATTAGCTGGAGGCTATTATCCTACCGCAAGTGAAGTCTACACAAACACAGTCCAAGTGTTGCTAAAGTGGCGCAGACTTCCAGGTCGCTCCTGGGGAAACGCTAGCAATGCAAACGCAACCATTAACTCTGTGTCAGTCCGTCTCCTGGTTCTTCTGAAAAATGATTCAATTAGTGTGGGTACCTTGGAGAAGGCTCCATCTATTTTTTATTTATAGACTTTTTTTTTCTGTAACGTTCACACCGCTCATCAACTCTCCAATAGGGGATTTTAAAGCACAGAGGAGGGAGATTACCTCCAAAATAGTTTCACATAGCTCACTTTATGTTTTAAGCATTTCTTAAACATCCATATTCCATAACATTGACGTTTGCAGAGTGTTTGTTATTTGCAAAACACCTTTAAAGAAGTGTTTGCAAATGACTGTATTTCTTTTTCCAGCACATGTTGTTTTATATTCTGATGTCACTTGAAAATGGTTTTACATATCGTATTTTCTAGACTATAACCGCACCTTACTATAGGCCGCACCTACAAAGTTGTTTTTTGTTTGTTTTTTAAACTGGAAACATATATATGTGAGCCGCTGGTATCTCTGCCGCTCTCAGTTTATAGTCTAAATACACAAAATCCTAATCTGATGAACGGATGTTTATACAAAGAACCTGAAAATCATTCTGGATGTATTATAAGTCCGGGGTTCTATTCATTTTTTAAATTTTTGCTTATTTTTCGAATATTTGAATCACTTGTTTTATTTGTGAAAAATTCACTTTAGTTTGTTTAAAGCACATCTTGATCAACAGGCTGGTGAAATAAATCTCTGCTACTGTTGAATTGTGGACAAGGGCTGCACACAATTTTGGACATTCCTGCAGTGGGTCATGACAGACACTTCAAATTATGTAAATGTGTGGGTGTAAGATGGCTTGTTTACATGCTTATATGAAAAGCAAGTGATCAAAAATCAAAGCCAGCAAATTGGCAGCAACATCAGTAAAACACTACTTGACAATCACACTCTGTCTAGCCATTTTCAGTAAAGTTTTTGAGATCAGCTTGTATCATAATTTAATTGGGAATAACTCACAATAAAGAAGTGTGATTGAAAACTCTTGGAAAAATATTCAGGGAGAACATCACAGACCTGTCTAAAAAAAAAAAAAAAGACTGAAAAGCTCCATAACTCAGCAGCAAATGGTGGACCGTCACAAAACGCCGCAAAGAGATGGGAAGCTGAAAGCCTGCGACAGCAGATGCTGGATAAACTCCGAACACCTCACTGCATGGCGTTACGTTTCCTAACCCTTTCCCCATCGCCTCTGCCTTTCTCTCTCTCGTCTCTCCTCTGCAATTTTTTGCTGTTTCCAAACAAACGCAAACTGCCTCACGTTTCTTTGGCAACCTGTCGACTGACAAAAGGGGTTCACACAAACGCTGCTTCATTTCCCACATGAACATTTCAGCATCACGTCTCTGCATGTGGAATAAAAATTTGTCCCTAATGTCAATTTACAGCAGCCGTTCAGTTCTGAATGGAGCGCTGTTTAATAATGCAACAGTGGGACACGCTGAGTGCAAATATATTGGAGTGAATAAAGCCTCCTTCGGGGCGAGTGGAGGCCAAGCAGATGGAGGGTTGAAGGTTTGATTCCAGCTTCCTCCTGTTGCACGTCAATGAAGATGTGGCCATTTTTCTTAACCCCTCATTGACCACTGACCTACATATCAGTGTATAAATATGAGTCTGAAATGGGTGAATGTGACTCTAGTGTAAAACGCTTTGAGTGGTCAAAATATCTGGAAAAGCATTGTAGAAGTTCAGTCTGATAAACCGATTTATAAGTTCAACTTTTTAGGACGATTATTGTCCTTGGTTTGAATTTTTACACTTTATGGGTGCGGCTTATAGTGAGGTGCACTCTCCAGTCTGGAGAATTCAGTATGTAATAAAGGACAGCGTTTCTGTGCTGGGAAAATTAGGAAAAAGCAAAGAGATGCAAACACAGTACGTGTTTTTTTAAAAGTTGTTTGGCAACTTTTTTAGTTATTAAAAATTTAATTTGAATTACTTCTTACATGAGTGGTGACTTCAACTTTTTTCCCAAATGTCCAGAGGCTCCAGAAATCAGGTGAAGTAAACTAGGTGTGAACAATCTGAATTCAATGTGAAACAAAGTACCAGGAATGCAGAGGTTTGCTTTACCAACAGTCTCAACTCCAGAGTGTGACATCATTATCCTACAATGCCAGTGGAGAATCTGTTCTTTTTATTTACCCCCTCCCCCCTGCCCCACACACACACACACACACACTCTACTGCTGTGGCAACCAAAAGTTGTATTTTTTTTTCCACCTCACTCAGCAACACATCGATTTCTGCCTCAGAAGGGATCATTTTAAACAGTCTCTTAATTTCTTCCAGAGCTGTAAATAAAACTAATGACCATTCTTGATATGTCTCAGTATGTAAAGCCTAGAATCAAAAGGGAGTGTTCTTCATTTCTACCGTCATCACTGTAGCTTCAACTGGACATTATAGACATTTAATTGTATTTATTTTTGTTATGTCAATGTTTTAAATACCAGCCTTTCATATAGATGAGTTTCATTCATCCAAGACTCTAAGCTGTCCAAATGGATACAACAAATGCCAAACTTGACCGGCTACTAATTAAGTCAGTGGTTTCAGAAAGGCACATGTGGGTTTTTAAGGGTCTTTGAAAATTGCACCTTTTTGATCAATAGATAAATCTTGAGTGTTAGACATAAGAAACATTAGGCGCATGCCAACTCTCTACCTCGCCAAATCAATGAGGCTTCCGTCTAAATCGGGCTTCCTCTCCGTTTCTTTCCCAGGTGGCCGGCGCACAGCTGCCGTACAGTAAAATTCATCAAGACAATCTCTGCCCTGTTGCTGTGGCAACCAGCGCTCCTGAAAATATTAAAGGATCCTTTGTTGTGTTAGCATTAGTCTTGCATGCCCTCCTTCAGCACCAGCGAGGAGTCTTGCTGTGACCCTGATGATTATCTGAAAAAAATAAATAAATTGGAGTCTAACGTCTCATTTTTTTCCCCCCGTCGGCAAGATTTCCAAAAGTCCACGGAGAAAGGAAAACGAGGTAACCAGACCAATGATTAGGAAGGTGTGCATTAGAGACATGCTATAAACCTTTGATAAATGTTTGTATGTTTCCAGGTTTTGAGCATCAAATGGTGAGCAGGATGTTCAAAATGGGAAATCCAGCATTAAACAATGTGAGAGAATCACATCCCAGGCAGACGTGTGAACTGGGCTGTGCTTCTATGCCTGTGTGTGGATGTCTGTGTGTATGTGTGTGTGTGTGTGTGGGTGGGTGGGGGGGGTACTTTTAGTGTAAGTTTCAGTGAACGAAACAAGAGCAATAATCTTATTACACAGACATCCTGCTCAGTATTTGAGTCATTTTGATGCCATCAATTCAACTTGTTATAAAAGACTAAAGGAATTAAATAAAATTGTGCATCACTATGTAGAAATATATGTTCATATTTCAGTATAATTCAGATGTTTATGCAGAGCAGTTTTAGAAAAACTGCAGTTTTTCTTTAGCAAGAAAATTTTTGAAATTATGTGTTTTTACATTAGTGATATACTGACAAAGTTTTGCGCACATTTGTAATGGAAACCGCGGCAATTTTTTTTTGTTCTCATATGTAATAGGTTATAAAATGAATGAGACTTGTGGTTTTGTTTAATCCTTATGGTCGTTATTCCTCCAGAGTTTCCAGATCACTACATTTAATTTTTGTGGTCCTATTTTTTCAAACTTAGTTCTCAGACTCTAATTAATGGCTGACAGATTTTGGAAAATATTCTGACTGTGATTTTTTTTTTTTTTTTTTTACCTCAGTATTGCGATTATTTTCTCAATGTCGGGTGCACTGATAAATTGCCCCAGATTTACTTAATTTTGGGAGATCAGTGCACTAAAAGAGCTGCACCGTCTTCTTTTGCTGTGCTGTGAGAGAGTCTGACTGACTTGACGTGTCCACAGCATTATGTCTGCACATTGGCAGTGAACAACAGTCTACATTCAGCAACATTTCAGACAAAAAAAATAAAATAAAATAAAAAAATTGGTATTGGGCAAAATCAATATCGGCAAGTCAGGTTTTTTTTTTTTGTTGAAAGATTGGCAATTAGCAATCAACCGGTGCGCCTGTAATGACATATTTATTCCTGCTTTCAGAGAAATGTACAACAGTGTCTATGAAACAGACACTAAAAACCAATAGCTTTACTTAATTTGGCAATTACTCACCTTCTTTCATTTGAGGAGAGTCAGAACACAGTCGGACCTGTGAAGATTGGTGGGACACATTAAATGGACTCTGCTGGTTTACTAACAGCTGTACCTCTGTGTCTCAGTTGTGGTGAGAGGAAATTGAAAAAATAAGAGAGCCTTTGATTGGAAGCAGCATTCTGCTTTTATTAAAAGATGAGCAAGCTTAGCAAATCTTCCAGCTCTCACCATCTGGTATTATATCAGTTTCGCTTCCCACTTTACAATCTGTTTTGTTTGTCTGTGCTTGTCAGTTTCTCTCTCACTGTCCGCTTTTTATAAAATAAGGATAAAGTCCAGATTTTCTCTTTGACCTCATCAACTCGGTGAGGCAGGATTTCTCTTTCTTCCCTGAAATTATCTTGCAACTGGAAGCAACGTGGAAGTGCACACAGCGACCACCACCTCGCAAACGCCGTTCTCAGACAAATTCCCTCCAGTAGAGAGAAGACGCCGCGGCGCGAGATAAGGAAAACCGCCGAGACGGCGCCGGACCCAAATTCTGAGTATTTTTTCACATGAGGACATTTTCATCTTGTCAGCACAACACAAAAGTGGGAATAAGTCTCTGCTGGATTCCATTTTATTTATTCGATTTATTCATCTTCATGTTTTTCTTTATAGAATAACATTCAGGAATAATCCCTCACTTAACTGCAGCTTCTCGTTTTGTCGGTACGAGTGCACGTGAATTTGCGTGCGTGCATAGATGCTATGAATAAATGTTTGATATGTATTGGATTTTATAGATGCTGTGAAGTAGATTTTTCTTTAAAGAGAAAATCTTTTATTTGAATTTTACAGTGTAGCATAGTCAAGATTTTTTTTCGTGCAGCTGCAGAGAGGGTGTGCAAACTAATTGAACAAGTTGTTGAAGTTTCCCAGACAGGTTACCTGGGAACTTACTGTTTTTCCCGTGGCCTTCCCTGCATGAGATGGAGTATTTAGATTGTGCATCCTGTAGACATGATAGTGAATGAGTGTACAAGGTTGAACTGTTCCATCTGTTTTCCTTTGTTTCTTCTGTTTGGTCTTAGAAGATTGAGTCTCCGCCTCTGTTAGCAGAGAGAGGTAAATAAAGCAACTATGCAACTCTGAGTTCGTTAGAGCAGAATGATTTTCGCCTAATGCAGTGTATTTTTATTAAAGATTATTTTTGCTCCCTGACTTTTGTCTGGACTTCAGTCTCTGAATTCTGCACTTCACAATGCATATGTGTTTGATGTAATTTGAGGATTTTTAAAACAATGCCAAGAATGTTACATTTTATGGGGATCTAGTGGACAATAAAGCATGTGAACTTTTATTAAGGTACAAAATTTTTGCTATTTAATCTATTGCTCAGATTTATTTTAATAAATAAAATAATAGCAGAGGGGAAATGTCAGGAGTATTTTTGATAATCAGAGCAATAAAGAAAACATAAAATATTTTTTGGGGATTTAATTACTATATTAAATCGAATTGCAGCCACAAAATATTTAGCTGATTTTGCCATTTGGAATCAGATTCTTAAAAGGTTCATTGCATTCACTTGTCAACATTTAAAAGAAAATAGACCCAGTGGACAGTCAACAAGCTCCTAAAATATTATTTGAAAGTAGAGATTAGTGCAAAAGTGTTTTAAGTGTCATTTTACTTATTTATAGCAGTACATAAATTGTGGGGGGAAAAGGGGAAAAGATAAACGGGGAAGAACAAACCCTCGTTTGTCACAATGCGTACTAAAAATGTTTCCTGTTGTCTGCCGCCACTGTAGTGTGACCTGAAAAAGGTGACATTAATATTCATTATCTTGATGAGAGGAGCAACGTGTTGTATCCTTAGGGACGAGGATCACTTTCAGTGGCAACGAGAGCGTTCCTAAATTGAGTTGCTTGTGTCAGAAAAACACCGTCGTACGCTGTCCCACGGACACGCGCAGCGACACGTCAACACACGCCGCTCAGCTGCTCCCAAGATAGTGCAGCGCAGGCAGCAATCACTGGAGGCGAGTGTTAATGACAGACTAATGACTGCCATTTGCCAAATTTTGGGGAATGTCTTCATTTATCTGCTGGCCCATAAATATATCATCTAAAAATGTTCATACATGAACAGAGTATGACACATTGAAAAAGCTCATCTTGCATGTGATTTCTTTAAAAGGGACAGTATTATGTAAAGTTTCTGAGCTTTTCATCATGTCATAATGTCATTATATCATAGCTGGAGTGATGTTTTGATACTATGATGCATGTTTGAGAAATCTTTTAATCTCCTGTGGCAACCATTCAGCTGTGTAAAACACCTGGCTCGACCGAGCTCCGCCTTCAAGACGCAGTTTTGGCTTATAGAGCAGCTCTCCCCCCTGGATTCAAACCCCATACATATTTTCTATTAAATTATGAGGTCAACTTTCTTTTCAGTCATATCTGAGATGTATCACATTTTTATAACAACAGAAGGTAAGGTAGTTGGTTGATCGTGCAATATAATACTTAATGCTGCCCCTTTAAACTCTTCCAGTAGATTACACCATGTTTACACACCGCATACAATTCAGTTCCTCTGTTTCTGCACAGAACAGTTCAGAAATGTGTGCCGGCTGATGCACAGAGGGAGACAGAAGCCCGAATCATCTCTCATTATAAGAAACAAAGAGAAATTTGTTACAACTCTTGAATTCTGTTTTTTGGCTCCGCTCTTTGGTTGCCTCAGCTCCGTACACTCCTGCTTATATTACCAAGATGTGCAAAGCGTTTGTTAAAAGTGTGCTGTGCGTAAAGGCTAAGAGGAATCTGATGAGGATTCCCTCTTATACTTTACTGTTTAAAAGTCACATTTCATTTCATTCAGTTCCAGTCACTGTGGACCGACTGGTTGGGCACATTCAGGATGACCTCTCACCTACTCACGCATACACACGCACAGACACTCCTCAGCCATCTCTCCACAGGATGCAGTGTGTTATTTCAGCACCTGCAGGCCCGGTGGGCGATGCCACGATGACAGTAATGCGTATTGGCAGCAAGCAGCGGGACGGCAAAGTAGCAACGGGGCGGCTCCAGCTGCACAAAGCTGTGTGGAGCAGAGAAAGTTAATGCAAAGTGGATCAACATGCAAGTAAGAGTTCTGAATTAAAGCTCTGGGGTCAATATCTCTGCATGAGTTGACTGCTCCAAGATAGTAACTTTAGCTTATTTCTTTTCTTCTTTTTTTTTGCCTGCCAGAAAATGTTTGCATGAGTCATGTCAACTGACGTAAATATTGACATGATTAAATCCAGTCTTTGTGGGAAGCCTCATGAATTTCATAAATGGTTAATTCACTTAGTCTACTTATATTCATTTAAAATGCTTGGACTATTTATTGTTTCAGTTCCAGCTTTCATTGTGACAAGACGGCGCCAAATAGGTTTTTAATATACTGTGGCTCAATGCTGCCACACAGTAATTGAAATAAAAAAAATGTCTGCTTTCATCCCAGCCCCCAATTATTGATACCTCTGAAGGAGTTTTATTTCTAAGTTACCTTCCATAGTAACTTTTTTCTGTCTGCAAATCGTCTGGTTCAAGTGAAGGACTGGCGCTGGGCCACTCCAAAACGGTACCTCCAACCAGAACAGACATTTTGGTAAAATCAGAAGGAAACCTACTTCAAACTTCCATAATACTCACTGGGATTTTTTTCAGCAACACAAACTAAAACAAAAATATTAGCCATTTAATTTTATTCCTACTTCTTATCGCAGTGGATTTATCTTTCTTTTCCCACCCAACTGGTTAAGTCATCATGATTTTTGGAGGTGGTTGGATCCAAGGTGAATAGCAGTGAGTAGGTGATCAAATATTTTAGCAAAGCAGCAATTAAAAAAGGAACTCGGAAAAATAAGGAAATCTCAGGGAGTCTGGGAACATTTAGTTAACGCAAGAAACCAGTGAGGAGAGGCGGCTAAATGCTGGGAAGCCTGGTTATTAGACAAACAGCCGGCGTTAACTCCAAACAGGGCGCAGCTGTGAGGGAAGAGTGCATGGCAGACTGAGGAAGAGAAGTGGGACAGACAAACCAGTAGAACATAAATAATGAGTAGATAAATAACTCAGTAAATTCTGATCGAAAGTGAAACACACATCTAAGCTAGATCACAGTCGAGCAAATGCAGAAAAACCAAAACAAGCCGGGATCCTGACACACGCAGCTCCATCTGCTCACGTTTGGGCTCAACTTCTATGACAAAAGCTCAACTTTTTAGGTTCATTTAAGAAAAAAAAAAATTCCAACATGCAAATAAGTTTAATGTACAAATTGCTCTTGTGCATAATAAGCAGATCGTTTACGCTCTCCATTCTTGTTTTCTCCGTACCTCCTGTCACCTCACTTCATTCAGTCTTCAAAGGACCGACTTACAGCAAACACCGATGAACGTCGTTATCTTGAAGCCCAGGGAGTTTAGTAGGCGCGCTCCGGTTCCTTTTATCTCCTCTTTTTCTTTTTCTTTTTTGCTGAGATGTGGTAAAATAACAACAACAGAAGGCATTTTAACATGCGTTGCCGATAAAAAGGAAAACATAAACCTACAGAGCATTTACAAGCCGAGGTTGCACTAATCCTCATGATGTAAAGCAATGGCAAACAAAATAAAATAAAAAAAAGTGAGACTATAATCTCATTCACGGTCATTCCTCTTTTCACGCGTCAGCGCTGGGTTTTCCTGGCGGGTGTCTCGTCCCCGTCAGAATCACACCAGTCTATTCACTGGTAAACACGTCAAAGTGAAGAGGGCAGAGATTAAGCAAGCGGGACGCTGCGGGGCATTAAGACAACAAAAATGCTTTGTCCTGATGAATAGATTTGACTGCAAAGAAGAGCCACCTTTTGACAAAAACCTTTCAGGTGCTCCACCTGAGTGACACTCAGGTGAAGAGACAACTATTCTGACTGACTCAATTCATCCATCATCTGTTCACTCTTATCCTGATTGGGATTGGGAGTTCCACAGGGAGAACATGCAAACTCCATGCAGAAAGAGTCCTGACCGGGAATCGAACCCAGGACCTTCTCGCTGCAAGGCAACAGTGCTACCAAATGTGCCACTGTGCAACTCAATTCAGAGGAAACACTATATGTAAAAAACTATTTTTTTATATGTTTTTTAGCACCACACACACACACACACACACACACACACACCCACACACACACACACACACACACACACGCACGCACACACGCACACACACACACACACACACACACACACACACACACACACACACCCCACACACACACACACGCACACACACACACACAAATAAATTAATAATAAGGACAACTGGGTCTTCACTGCTGGACACAAGGATCCAAACAGAACAGAGTTGCTGTCGGAGAAAGGAAAGGCTCGGCCCAAAGCGTTCGAAGCTTCAATCTAAAAACGTCATGTTGCCCCTGTGAGCCGTTCTGATCTTTAAATCAGTCTGCGGCTGAGCTTCTGCGTAGGTTAACCAGTCAGATGCCAATAGGGCTTACTTGGTAAGACACAGAAGCAATTGAAGTTATTTCATAATGTTCTTCAGAGCGCTCGTTTAATCAGCTCTGATTTCTCCCTGGGACTTTTTAATGTCTGCAGTCTTAAGATCAATACAGTGCAGCCCTGCAGCACCATCAGCAGCTGCAGCAGGAGCAGTAACCTTTTGTCTGTGTTCTGCTAATGTCCAAAAAAAATTAAAAAAAAACCTTAATTAAAAAATGGAATTTTGCAATTAGCAGCCATTCCATTAAGTAAGAAATTAAAATCACACGTAACATAAATAGCTACATGAAATATAGTCATAAGAGATTCAGCCACGGTGATTTTGTGAACCTCATGCAAAAGTGAAACGTCTGAAATAAGGCAGTGCTAGAAAATTAGCTGGTGAGAGAAATCAGACAACATTTCTGGTCAATTGCCCCTAATTTGTGACCAGCAAATCAGAAACTCATGCTGACGATGGTGGTCTTCAGTTTGCGCGACGTTACTTACAGGAAGAAAAGACTTAAAGTTGGTTATTTTCAGTATCGGTGGATTCCTCAAGTTTACTGGCTCTGCGGAGGGAAAGAGATCTGAAACTAAACTGCACATCTGCAAATCTGTCTGGGATTCCTTAAGGCTGCGAAAGAGTGAGAGAGAGCGAGACTTTCAACAGGTAACAGGAAGCCTGCAGGTATTACTACAAAGTTTCACGTGAGAAATTTTTTGTTTTCTTTGCTCCAAATCAGTTGGTGGGTTTGTTAGCTTGTAGCATTTTTAGACGGTTCAGCTTCTTTTCACACCGCAAAAAAAAATACAAAATAAGAGCACAAAAGGCTTCAAAATATGCAAGAATGTTCCCTCAGTTTAATATTCCGATGAGAAACAGCCCAAAACATAAAAAGAAGACAAAACAAAAATGATCACACAAGATTCTGCTGTGGTTATGACCGCTCATCCACACGGATCCCATTCATTTCAATGGCCAACTCGTCCACAAGGACATATCACTGCCCATTAAACATCTGCTAATTACGAAACCATTCAGCAGATCGACATCACGTCACATGACCCCGTTACTAGAAGCACAGCCATAAATCCAACATTATTATTGCTATGATCAGATAACAATTGGAGAAGTATCAGCCAAAAACAAGCGCATCTATATCATTCAGCCCAGAAAAAACAAAAGATAAGCTCACTGATGCGCTTGAGCTACATTTTTGATGCCGTGTGTATGGAACTTAAGAATTTAAATGAAAAATGCAGCTTTGGGAAACATTCGAGTAGACAATGCGCAGCGTTGCCGCACGAGTTTTCTGTAAATCAGCAGACATTTACAAACATGAGATTTCTTGAGCGATGGAGTGCGGCGACGCTGGAGGCGGAGAAGGCCGCATGTGTTAGTCCAGAGGCAAATAAAAGCAAATTGAAAACTATTAATCTGCCCTTCCCTTCCTATCAGACTCGCTTTGGAGCCGAATCTCTTTTGACTGCATGAACTCGTCTTTCTCTCCCTCCTTCCCTTCCTTCCCTACATTCATAAGTAGAGATTAAGACACGGAGAGCAGCTTTTTTTTTTTTTCGGTCCTGCTTCTTTCTCGGGATCCTTCCCTATCAGAGTGAAGTGGACTGTGTCTTTGCCTGAGAGCTGCTTAATACGTGGAGGCGACGAGCTCAACCCGACTCCCAGCCTGAGTCACAGAGAAATGGATAAAGTGACAAGAGTCCCTGATGGAAACGGCTTTGTTGTACAATGTAGGGTGAAAAAAGTAAAAAAAAAAAAAAAAAATTTAAAAAAACATACTCCATGACGTACAAGGTCTGACATTTCATTTCTTAGGCGGCTCTGCGGATGATTCAGCATGGGAGTATTAGTTTTAGGCACAAGCAAACAACAATTTCATACAGATAGCGGCACTGCGGGCTGCGCCTTCATCTGAACGTGCTGTAGTGTATGAAAACAGAAAACTTATTTCCAGGCAAAATGGGCCAAATAAACGCATTTGTTCTGCTCGATGTGTGTACAAATGCCCTGAAGGAAAAGATCTTAAACAGAAAGACCGAATGTCTTTTAGAATTTTTAGATGTAAGGAGAAAATACACTTGTTGCAGTAAAGGCTGAAGGAAAAATGTGGAATTTAGACACAGGTTCCTCTTTACTCCCAATGGAATACAACTTCCAATCAATGCTGGGCTTTCAAATATTTCAAACTACTATTTTAAATGCATCATGACACACAAGACCTGTTTGATATGCAAAATAATGTCTGATTTATTGATGCACATATTTGACACGACCATTCCAGGAGTGTTGCGTTGATTTGTTAATGCATATTTTGAGAAATCATTTAATCTCCGATGGCAACCACTCAGCTGTGGAAAACACCTGGCTCCTCCTCAGAGCTGCAATTTGTCAAGCTTCCGCCTCACAGAGCAGCCCTCTCCCACTCAAATCCTTCAGACTAGCCAGCAACAATTAGCAAACATCTTCTGAGCTCATTATAGGAGCCACTTCTCAGTGCAACACCGGTAAAAACGTTGTTAAAGGTCTAACAAAGGAGCGATGTTGTGATGGCTTCCTGAAGGCAGAGTTTCAGAAAGAGCAGGAAACAAGGCGTTAAATTACGAAGTCAAATTTCTTTCATGTCATATTTGACATGTATAGAATTTTTTTATATCGTGAAGATAACACTTACTTGATTATGCTATAAAATAGGACTATGTGCCTGGAAAACATTTAAAGTTTGCACAGTTGCAATCAGAGTTTTGCTGGTTTAAGCATCATGTAGATTTAAAACATTGACATGTTGCTGATAGAATTTGCAGATGTGGCAGAGAGCAAAAACGTACAGTAAATATCAATAATATTCTGACTGAATGTAAGCACCGCTGTAACGGGACTACTTTGAGTGAAGGGTATTATTAAGGGTCATTATTTCAGTGTTGCCCTTTTTTAAACTGACACCCAGAATTTCAAATCAAAGCTTAAAATTTTGCAAACTCTCTGACTTTTCAAAGAAAAGAAAAAACACACACAGACACGTCGACTCAGATTACGACACACATGCAGTGAAGTCCCCGGAGTGGATTTGGCCAGAAAGAACACTTTTTGTGCAGATCAATTCTCCGCAGCCACTCAGTCCGACCACACAAAGCGAGAAAGTGGCCTTGGTCAATAGAAGCCCTTTTATTTGGGGGGAAAGTGAAACGGACACACACACACAGGCACTTTTTAGCGCAACCGTGTGCACTCGCACAGAGTCGCTACCTCGCATGTTTCCACCCGTTCAGCCTCTTTGATTATATTTAGTGTTGTGAGATTGGCACAGAGTCCATGTGCGGCAGATTGTTCTCACTCTGCATGAGGACAAATTCACCGAGGCAAAAGACCTTTTAGGACTTCATGGAGTAAAAGACAAAAAAAGAAATGTCAAAAGCTAACCAGTATAACTGGGCTTACCAGCACAGGCATAAAATGTGTTAAAAATCAATTTCCACAAGTTTGTACCAAAAGCGACGTTGACTTAAATTGCTCGTTTTAGCTCTACCTTATCTCAGTTTTTTATCGGTATTAAGGATCATCATGGCTCACCTCCTTCTTAGACTTGTACAGGTCTAGAGTTGGGGGGCGTAGCATCTCTGCAGACCCCACACATCCTGGACATCAGCCGTTTGGGCTGTCTGTAATAGAAACAGACAGTTTCTTCCCCCAGGCTGTCTCTCTGATGAACACTTCACAGCCTGAGTAATCACCTGCTCTGCTGCTGATCAGAAGACGCGCATTTTCACAGCAACAATCTACTCATGTTTCTCTCTTTTCCTTATGTAATAAATTGGCTGGGGAATTGCACTTACGCACCTTTTCTCCTTTGTTTTGTTTCCATTAAAGTTCATGTGTCTATTCATGTGTGTAGCACGCTGTGAGCGTTTGAAACCAAAGTGAAAAACATTTTTATGTGCGCACAACTCTGGCCAGTAATTCTGACGCTTCCCCTCTCGATTGTCATTTCATGCGGCCAAGGCAGGTGTGAAGTAAAATCTGCCACACACTCTGTGGCGTCACATGAAATAATGCTGCGGATATTGTCAAATTAGATTTAAAGAATCCTGAACGAGGAGAAAGAGGGAGAATATCACCAGGTGAATTGTTGAATGTGTTGAAAGGTTTCTGCCAAAGAAGACTGGATGTTATTGTAAAATTAAACTAAAAGCTGCTCCAACAAAGTTCAAGTTAAGTGTCAGACTTTTTTGGGTGGAACTAGCCCCGCCTTCAAGGCACGGCTCCTCCTCGGAGCTGCAGCGTCCAAGCTTCTGAGGTTCCACCTCACAGAGTGCCCTCCCCCGTCTGTCCCCCGACTCGGTTCCTTCAGACTAGCCAGCAGCAATTAGCAAACACCTGGTGGAGCTGCACGTCTGCTGAGCTCATTATAGGAGCTGCTTCTCAGTGAAACTGGCATAAATGTTGTTAAAGGGTTAATAGAGGAGACATGTTGTGATGACTTCCTGAGTTTGAGAAAGAGCAGGAGATTTTAAAGAGACAGAGGCCCAATTTTATGGTGTTAAAAGAAGTTTTACTTTCTAACTTGTCATATTGTATATTTAAAGCATTTTTGTATCAACTGAAGGGAACATTGATTGTGCTATAAAATGGTATTATACGCCTGAAAAGGGTCAGTATTATGTTGATTTATCAAGTTGATTTATCATGGTCTATTTTCTTTTATTTTTTTTACATAAAAAAATCAAGTCATCTAACAGTTTGTAGACACCTCAGTTGTCAAACTCACATATTTTAACTCAAGTGAAATGGATGCACATTGGTCATGTAATATGATATTGTCATATTACATGACAATATCACCACCTCCCTTAAATAATACAGTTTTTGTCAGAAATATTGCCCAATATTTTATTCCCACAATTGTTTATTTGAGAAAGAAACAAACCTACATATCAGAATGCCTTTCATTTCTCATCATATTTTGTTTTTTCTCCTCTGTCTCCGGCTTCATCCCTCCTCCCCCGTTTTCTCCGCTGTTTCCCTTTTCCATTTGTCTATCTCTCTCTCTCGCTCTCTCTCCCTGCCTCAGTGACTTTCTGTATCTTGCTCTCATTCTTCACTTGACTGTGCTGCTGCTGATAGCCCATATATTAACTCCCACCGTGAGTCACACATTATTGCACTGTAAATATTGCTCTTAAGACTCCTGATAAGCACCCTGCGCCTGATCTGAGGGGGCTGCATGCTCTGCATGTCCTGTAATCTGACACACCTGTCATTACTCGCACAGGCAGAGAGCTAAGATATGAGTCCGTTTGTGGAAACACTATGGAACTGTGAAAGAAATAAAAAATCTGAATAACAATAATAATAAAAAAGAAAACCATAAAGATGTGAATTCCGAATGGCGAGTACCTGAGAGTAATTCAAAGAAACAGGAGTGAACACAAAACACTCGCACAAGATGAAATGATGTAACACTTTGCAAACGCCATCTGATGCCATCGTCAGCTTTGTGTTTGTGTTTTGTGAAAGCAGCACAACTGCAGGGCTGAACGTGTTAGATCTTAAATAAAAATAAATAAATAAATAAAAAATGCATCCAATTCGCCTCCAGCAGTGACCTGCAGAAGTGAGTATTCAAGTTTTACTAATATGGGAACATCATGATGTTCTGACTACATAAAGAATCACTAGAATCAGTAAAAGAATGAGGTATTTTGCTGCAATACTTATAAATAGTTAGAAGTCATAACTCCACCCTTTTTAAAAAAAAATATATGTCTATACTTCTACCCACTACTTTGAAAATGTATCATTTATTGCACTTTATTTGTAAATCATTTGTGCTCTCAATGCCCAAAGCATTTGAAACTACAAACAGGCTGTTTAATGTAAACGCTGAACGGCTTCAACGCTCCTCGGACCTGGAGCACGCTTCCAGAAAACTGCAAAACAGCCGAAACGCTGATTTCACAGTGGGCAAAAACAACACTGAAACATTTCCTCAAGTCAAGTCTGGATGGAATTGCCACGCCGCTTTCAGAGAAGAAATTATCTGGCTAAAGTTAAAATTGTGGATGTCATGAAACTGGAGTTTGGAACCAAACAGGGGGAGGAAAACCTGCAAGAGACTCCAGGCTGGGTTGAAGGTTCCTAAAACAGGCGGTCAGAGCTACAGGGGAGAAATTTCGACCAAACCTGTTGGAAAAGTACATACCTAAATCTCATTGAGACTTAGAAATGATGTTTTAAACCCCAAAATTCTCTTCATCCAGTAAGTCTGAAATAGAAAAGAAAAGGCAGATATTTTAACACTAGTTATGCTGACAGAGGCGCAATGTGATTCTCTTCAATGGACTGACTAAAGAGGACAGAGTGAATAAGTTTTGACTGAGTAAAACCTAATGAATACAGATACTGAAAGATGATTTTTATTTTATTTTTTTTTCAGACTTCCCACACTCTGTTTAAAGGATATGGACTGCAGACCATGCGGATGCAGAGGCTGCGTGGGCAGGTTGTCTGCTTCAGACAGAAGAAGACCACAGGCACCAGCTCAGGATAGGGAACGACCAGCACACTGGTGTCGCTGCTGCCGTCGCCATCATCCTCGCCGTCGTCCTCGCGCTCCTCCACCACCTTCAGCTCCTTTTCTTCTTCTTCGAGCCTCTCTTCCCGAATGATGCCCTTCTCTTCCTCTTCTGCCTCCTTTTCCTGGGGACAGACGCGGTAGCGAGGAGAGGGCCTGCAGGGGGGCGAGGACGAAACGACACCATCTCTGCCTTTGGCTGCGGCCGGTGCCGTCCTGGCGGCTGACTGCGTGGACGCTGATGCTGCAACACCGGGGCCCTCCTCCTCCTCACTCATGGCAACCTAAGAGTCTGGGATGAGAGAGAGACGGAGAGCGAGCTTTTAAACAAAACTTTTATTTTAGAGGCGGCTCTTGTGGACAACGGGAAAACACCTCCGAAAAAACAAAACCAGAAATGAGAAACGACAACAACGTGGGTAAGAAAAATGATTTCGAAGAGGTGGCATCAGGAACAGCAGTTTTGAAGATGCTCTGACCGGTTTGACCATCACAATGTGGCGTCAATAAAAGTTGCTTGAACTTCACGGTTCTGCTTGTCACACCTCAGCTTTGAGGTCAAAATGATCACTAGCCCCTAAATGTATCCAGACCGTCAAAGTACATAATGTCATTACTAGTAGTTATTTTAACTTCCCTTCATATCATGTTCTCCTATGACTAACACAGTATGGTAAGCTACTTTTAAGGCAAAGATAAATAGAACCACAAACACACAAATGAGTACAAAAGAACAACATGATTCCCGCCAGTTCCCCAGAAAACAATACGATCCATTTTATATTGACTCAAAAATATGTTAGAAATTCAATATTTTAGGTGTTCTGACTTCAAGTTATCAAAAGCAAAGGATCACCAATGAGACCAGAGGGAGAAAAGCGAGTTATAAGAGAGTCAGAATGGAGAGTTTCGTGGTTCAGTCAGAATCTTCGGCTGCTGAGAGGATTTTCAGATTGTTGAATGGAATCGATTCCGAGCGGCCGGAACAGGAACAGAGGTGGAGAAGATACTGAGCAGCAGCAGCAAAACGTGGAAAAAGAACACACTATAAGCCACTGAGTCGGAACGGCGTTAAGACAAACTTTACACTTTGGTTGTTTTAGTCATTTAATCTGATCGGACCAGTTTCTAATTGCTCAAGAGGATCACAGAGGGTTTGTGAATGATCAGTTTCCTGTTAAAGGCAAAGCAAATTGTGGTCAGGCTCAAAGAACGGCTGCAAAACAAGAAGCAAGTGAAGTCTAAATTCATCCGTTATTTTTGTTAACAATGTGTGACCGCGAGGGCGCGACGCCACAAACTTAAAGCGTTAGAGACGGTCAAAGATTTCCTCAAGAAACTGTGGAAGGTGTTGCTTTTTAATAACATGCTAAAGGTACAAGGTCAAGAAATCATAACTATTAGCAAAACAAAGGAGAAATCTCCAAAGACAAACTGGGATAAATGCTTTCATTGATGCGGTTGGAGAGCCACACTCAGGATCCATGTACAGAAGCTGCAACCATTTACTGCCACATAAGCAGGTTTATTTTATGTTTTTGAACAGCTGTCAGATTTCTGTTCTCATGCTCTGTTGGAAATAAAAAAAACAACAACTCCGTCCTCCTCAGACGGATGTTTCAAAGGAAATTTAACACCAAGATGACAGAAAGAAAAATCCCAGCTGGTCTGCTGCGACTTTCCATCCCTCCCCATTTGTTTAAGGCCTTCAGCCAACCAGTCGGAGTCGATGAAAGTTGTCTCAAAATGCCCGATGGAGACGTAATGTAGATCGTTATGACCAAATGCACGGCCTATGCATCCTGTTTATTGTCCATTTGGCTGTCTTATGTGTAAAGCTGATTTTTGTTGGGTTTTTTTTTTTTTTTTTAGAATGTGGCGCTTGCTGACTAAAGGTTTCAAGCTTTGCTTTTTGTTGAAGTGGCCATTTTGATAGAATAGTGGAGGTAAATTAACACTGTTTGGTGGGGTTTTTTTTTCTGTGTGTATTATTTACCAGTTGTGTTGCAGTTTGACACAACTTGTAGTCACCAACCGTTGCCAGGTGACGACGGACAACATCTCGTTTGATTGTTTGCCACCGTTACAGCAGCACATGTCATGTCGACTCTAAGCAGCCATACACTCAATAATTGTCATAACATTGCGAGTTCAATTTGCATGATCATTTTCCTTCTGTAAACTACAAGTTATTTGGAGTACATTGAGATACAATTTAAGAATGTTTTCTTCCAGTAACATGTCACACAATGGCAAAGGCCGATGACAAAGTTTGGATGGTTGTTATTTTTCGACCCTCTGGGTGGTGATGGGTATTATTTAAAGGGGCGGTGTAATGTGAATTCTCCTTTTTAAATCATTTACCTCCTGTGGGTTTAAGCAAATGCCAAGAAGAGCAAAAGTAGACAATTTCAAAGATCTTGAGCCACTAGAAATTTATAATTATAAAACAGGAAGCCTCTGGAATTATTCAGGCTGCAATCATTTTGTCAGAATAACATTAAAGACCCAACATCAGAGTTATTAACCTCAACAGAAGGTTAACCAAACACTGAATCCATGGGCCAGAGCTTCCGTTCATCCGTCTGAAACTACTCAAGCACCGCGACTTCAATCACCCTCAGGTTATGGAAAGATATTATATTGTCTGGTCTTTGTTATTTTTAAACAAATGACAGCAGATTTCTGAAAAGACAATAAAAAAAAAAAAAAAAAACATGAATTTAAACGACTAAGCAGAGAAGATGACTGTCTCACAGTCACAGGACGACTGCGACCTGTGACCTGGAAAACTAATGACTGTTTCTTATGGACGTCTGGGTCCACACAGCTGGCAGTGAACTCATGCTTCATGTTACTGAATTACAATTTGGAATATTTGCTTTAGTTCTACTGGGACGGACGGACAGGAGCTGCTTAAATAATGTTCATCCCTCGTTGTGCAAGAACAAAGACATCTCCTTTTGTGTTCCATGTATGGGGAGAAATAAACGGCAAAACTATGCTAGGTTACAATATCTAGGCATAAGCAGTGGCACATAATGTTCTTCCAGTGAACCGTTGCTGTGCTCTTCTCTGTGTCCTGCAGAGTGCAGGTCATTTTCTACCATGGATTCAACGTTGCTGCAGTATGTTAAAAAAAAAAAAAAACATTTTCCAATTTAGGAAAATTACATTCTTGTTTTATTGTAAAAAGCAGAAAGTACATAGAAGTATCAAAAAGTCAGATTTGATTCTATTTGTTGTTTATTGATATTATACTTTTTTAGTCCATTCAGCATGGATTTCTGCATCGGATCAGAACCGCCCGATACTAAACCTCAGATATCGGAATCGGAATTGGAAAAAGAAGAGGATCAGCAAGAAACAGCGCTCTGGGAAAACACTTTCAAAGCACAGAGTGTAAGAAAATAAACAGAAATGCATTAAAGAGGTCAATCAACGACACACCACAAAAAAATTGTGATAACTCATATCAGCTCAAGAAAAAAAAAGAGAAGAAATTACTACTTTACAGGCAGAGAAATAAAAACACAGCCTCTGCTGGATGTGAGCTCTCATCATTGGTGCTAAAAAGATAACGTCACACCGTATACTCCCTACTGAAGCTTTCACAGAGCAAATGACCTGATTACACATAATATTCACAGCCAATTAGGCATGATGGCAGGCAAAAGGATTTCAACTGTTTAGCATAGTTAGCTTAGCTACAGACCACTGTTTGCCTCCATTTCACTAGCATTGAATGAATTAAGGGAAAAAATTACCAAGATATTCATATATTTAACTTGTACCTTTTACCACTTAACAACAGATGAGTCAGTCAGCAGCCTGAGCCCACATCCCTCCTGACCCGTCCTCTACTAATTGGAATTAAAGCTGCACTATGCCAATTTCTTTATAAACTTATTTTTCACACATTTGTAAAAACTATTACTATGTTGTGACAGTACGGCATGAGAGATAATCTGTGAAAAATCTATTTCCTCTGCCTTCTCCCAGTTCTCTCTAGAAGCAACCAATCAGTGGCAGGAGAGTTTTAATGCTGTCAATCACAATCTCATATGGCTGCTCATCCCTATGCTGCAGCTAGCATAGCCTGTTGTGAATGCTTCGTCTAGTTAGCATAGCTACCAGTGATAGCAGACAAACATTTTTCCAGTGATGATAAGTTGTTTCTCCATCATTAGCACATTTAGCAGTGTGTGAATGAGGATGATTGACAGCACTAAGACCCTTCTCCTTGTTCTGATTGGTTGTTTTGGTCAGAGCTTTGCATTACTTATCTAGCAATAGAAACTCAGAAAAGATGTGGAGGAGATTGATGTTTTCACAGATCACCTGTCTCATAACAAACTGTCACGACACGGTGACAGCTTTAACAAATATGGAGAAAACATCTTTGTTATGAAAGTTTTATTCTGCAGCTTGAATAAAATGCAACTACATAGCATTTTTTGAGAAGCCTGGGTTGCTTCATGTATATTTTGCATGTTGCCTTTGACTGTTGCTCATGGGGAGAGACATTTCAGTTATCTAAATCTATAGAAAACATTTAAGCAACCTGCTTGCAAACTCTATGTGGACTGTTGGATGTAAAATTCATGAGCAGTAGATATTGTGCTAGTTATCAGTATTGGACCAAAGAAAGCAAGGAAGTTGCAAGCCTTTAAAATTGTGACGCTTCTGATGAGTCAGATAGACTGAAGAAATTGTAACAGCAGCTGCGAGGGGGAAGAGGTGCGGGGGGGAGGGGTCTAATTTTTTGTCAGGGGGCCCAAGATTCCTGGCGCCGCCCCTGGTGGCAGGTATCAGTTACCATGAAATGCATTGACCACAGAAGTCAAACACAGTGATACACCCACACAGCTTACACCATCAAAACAACAGAGTCAGAGGCTAACAGTTGGCTGCTCTGATGCGACACACATCCTCATTAGTAGACGTGCTGGAGGCTTAATGGCCTGCAGCCTCACCGCCGCACAGCTACACACAAACCACAAACGCAAAGGTACTGCTTTTCTTTACGATCCCAAATTATTTTTCACTTGCATCGCCTTAAAGATAGAATCGAAATAAGCCAAACGTATTTATTGAATATGATAGACACTCGTTAGGACTGAATCACGTCAGCGGCCCCTCGCCGCCCTCCCTGGTCAGGCGTATTTACATCCAAGCACAGGGCGCCGAAAAGCAAACGGCAGTCTAATAATGGCGTAGGCAGCCCTAGATGAAAAGCTTTAAGTAGGCCCCCCACTTTCTGACATTTCCTTCAGCCTTTGGCTCGTTGCGCCTCAGCTATAAAACCAGCCGACAAATGAGCGAGGATCCCACAAAGCGCTGAGTCGTCTGGTGTGGAAACCAAACTTTGAAGGAGTTCAGAAATGAGACGAAGGCAGACGCATCTTTAAAACCTAAACATTACTGATTTCTTTTTTTTTTTCTGAGTAAGTTTTGTCTAACTTCCTTTGCACTCGTGCGAATAAAAGCAGCACCACCGATTCCGACATTGTGAAACTGATGTCGAGTCAAATCCTAGAACCGCTTCGCAGTCAAACATGTAGCGCCTCAAGAAGTTACCACCTGCTGACAAACACGTTTTTTTTTTTTTTTTTGTTTTTTCTGCAGCCAGTTTTCAATCTAATCAGTTTTCAATCAGTTTTCATTCTGCTGAAGGAGAGTAAAAGGAGAGCAACGCGGTACAGAGGCCTCACTATTGGACTCCTTCAGGAAGCAAGAACAAATTGGATCAGTCGACTCATTCAGAAGGAAACGCGTTTCTTTTTTTATTCACATGTGGCATAACACTTTCAATGCATACAAGGAAAACAGAGCCTAAGGTAACTAAAGAATAAACCTAACAAGAAACACTATGACAGGCTGCAGATCAGGAAAACAGCAAGGTGATTCTAATCACACTAAATAACCTCAAACAATAAAACTGAACTGACCATGAGGGCATAACCTAAAGAGAACTAAAACACAATGATAAATAAAATCACACCTAAAGACCCAGAGTCCTGAAGAAAGCTTTACCCAGCAAAGCCCATCTGAGGAGCTGGTGGAAGCGCCGCAGATCGCTGCGGTGCCGTCACTAAAGGACGCGACCCGAACCGTTTTCACACCGACACCGCAAGGCCTGAAACACCGCAGAGATGTGTTTGGTTTGGACGGCGCGCGAGATCGCAAATGTCAGCCGGATTTGTTCTGCACTGGTGGAGATTTCTACACCTAGCCCTCAAGTAAAAAAGAAAAAATCTAAATAAATCAAAATAAATAAAATGGTGGGAGACTGGCTGGAGAGACAGTGTGCAGATGAAGCAGCGGCATTGACTTGAAGTGACATAGAGAGAGAGGCTCATGACACACAGGTGTTTCTTCAGTCTCATGCGAATACAGAAATCTTCATCTGACATTATTTATGATAAACGCTAACCTCCAACTCCTTCCTTGGAAAGATCAGAATCGGGTCGTTCGGAGGAAACAGTCTGATGTGGGTCCCAAGTGTGGGCAAAAAAAAAAAAAAAAAGCGAATTCGAGTCAAATTGATTGACCCAAATGAGCTTCAGATATTCATGCTTGTAAATCTCACCATTCAAGAAGTTAAACTTTTCACAGAAACCTCAAAGAAAGCAAGAGGTCTGCTAATGTTTTCCATGATAAGTTCTGAAGAACAAAAGGCGATTTTAATCGTTTTCTACAACAAAACGATTTACACTGCCTCCTGCTTCACACAGCGTTTTGTACTGTGTAAACATTGACCGAACTAATTATTCGTGCCCAAAAGGAACAAATAGTTTTTGTTTGCAGTTGTCAAACGACTAACGGGAGATTTATTCGTCTCAAAGCGCCGTCAGCAAACCACCCAGAATCTCTGGTCTCAGTTTCTCTTCCTCTGGGCTTCAAACCATAAACAGCAATTAGCCGGGCTCCCCGTCAGACCCAGGCAGGAGAAACACTGCTGAGCAACAAGAGGCAAAGGGTTGCTGCACTTCTCTCCAATCTGAACTGCAGCAGGTGTTTTACAGCTGCCGCAGTTCCGATTAGCCACATTGGCTTCGTGTGGATTCGTCCCATTCAGACAGTCAGTGCCAGCGCTTAGAGCTTTAGTGATGCTTTACAAAACATTCAGACTTTGTTGTTGGCACGAGGAATGCTCCAACCATGGTGAAGCTGTGTGCGTGTGTGTGTGTGTGTGTGTGTGTGTGTGTGTGTGTGTGTGTGTGTGTGTGCGTGTGTGTGTGTGTGTGTGTGTGTGTGGGTGTGCCAACGCTGCAGGTGTTGCTGAGAAGTTGGCCGGGCTTAATGCAGCTACAAGTGGCTTGTGTGTTTATGCCGGTGAGATTTTGCCTTCGTAAATTTAAATAGGAGCAAGTCTATCTGCACCTTTACACCACCTCATCCGCTGCAGATTTAACAGACTAAAAAAAAAAAAATTAAAGTCATGCCAGATTGAAAAGCCAATGTTTTTTTTTTTTGAACACCACTTAATCAAACAAAACTGTATGCATAAAATAATGAACCACAAAAGAAGATTTTTATTTATTTACTCAGTTTTAAATTACATCTTTTAATTATTATAGAAATGTCAAACTGCACAGTAATGGTTAATGGAAACACAGTTACTGATTTAGTCTATTTTTTTCACTGCTTTTTTTTCTGGATTTCTTTTCATATCTTTAGACGATGCTGACATGGAAATCAGAAAATGTTGACATTTTTTGTTTTGTGGCATTTATGAGTCAAATGTTGCGACCGATCTTAAGTCTGTGAAGCTCATACAACATTCTACAACAGATTTGAGTTATTCAGAGTGGGTGTATTTTCACGGAGCACCTCAAAAGTGTCGCTTCCTCCTGCGAAGATATACCAAAGTAAAAGTAGTAAAAATATCTGGAGCCTCCACACGTCTGGTTCATCAATGCATTACACTTCCTGTTGCCTGGCAGCATCCTGTTCATCTGCTGAAACAACTAAATGCAAGTATATGCAATAACTTGCCTCATGTACAACTCTTCAAATTTAAATTTAAATTTGAAAGGTAAAACATGACAGTTGTTTTCTTTTTTTTATCCTACTGAGGATTTTTGTAAATCCTACTTTTACAATAATGGGTTAATCTGAAATTTCAATTTAATGATATATTATTATTTCTTGTCTACAGATAGTAATTGTAGAAATAAACTGAACATTACATTTTTATCGAGTATTTCTTCCGCGCTCTGTTTCAGTTGTGTGTGTGTGTGTGTGTGTGCGTGAGTGCGTGCGTGTGTGTGTGTGTAATTGAAGCCGACACCTCCTTATGGTGATCTGCTGTTCCCCTGGTGCTCCAAACATGACAGCTAACATCGTTAGCTTTTAGCTGATTGGAAAGTGAACCTGGTGGAGACAATGAACAAGGGCAATGAGGTGGTGGAGGAAATTAATTTGAGAAGATTTTTTTATTTACTAGGAATATACAAGAGGATCAAGGGAGACAACTGAGTGGAGTTAAGTAATATATTTATTCCCCTGAAGAGTCGATTTAGAAGTACAGGAATCAAATTGCATTTCCATCTTACTCAAACATTTATTGTTTATTCAGGTCCAACACATATTTAATGAGGAAGCATTTCAGGTCCGAATTTACTGTACTATGTCTTGCTTGTGTATATGTTACCATAAATTTCCTAAATATACTGTAACAAAGTCCTGTTTTATTGTGTCTATTCAGCTTTTGTTATGTACCTGAAATTGGAGCAAAGGAAACGGCGTTGGGACTCGTCCAGTTGCCCTTCGATGAATGTTGTCAAACTTTGCACTTCTGATTCAAAGGTCACTTCACACAGAATGAAAGTGAACGGATGTCGGAGTTCTTTCGAAATTCTAATCTTATGTCACTTGTGATCCAAAACAAACAAAATAAAAAAGAATTTCTTCGCAGTCCTTTAAAGGATTGTCCCAGAAGCATCAATTGTTCAAACTAAAGTAAAATGTTGATACATTTGTATATTTATTACGTGTGCACTTTGTCATAATCTCAAGTGTTGCTCTTCCTCTTTCACTGTATTCAGAAAGCAATTTTATAAAATTCCCATATTGGTAAAACAAAAAAACTAAAACAAAAACTGTGACTTTAGTTACTATATTTTCTTGGATCTCCAGTAATGAAAAACTGATTCTAAAAGAACTATTGATTCAACGATACACTGCGTTCACTCCGGTTTCAGGAAGGATACTCTAATGTTATGGGGTCTTTCAAAATCTCATCTCTAGGATAACATTTTGTCTCCCATCATTAGGAGAGGGTCTCATCCTGCGCCTGAGGACAAAAGAGTCCTACAGGCAGAGAGAAGAAACTCCTGCGTTTGAAACTCGAGGAGTTTTGGATCCAAAAATTCAAGTTACTGCTGGCACATTGAGTATCTAATCTGGCCGAAAGGAGCACACCTTGACCCTGGTTTGCTCGGAACTCTGCAGAAGGAACCTTGGAACTACAGGTTCCCCAAGATTCAAAGGGAAGCAGCTGATCCAACCAGATGCTGTAAGAATTAATATGTTTTGTTATCGTTCTTACATTAGTAGTTTTGCTAGTTTGTTTTTCTTTCTAAGGTTAGTTAGATTTCCTAGAGATGTTTAGCTAACCTTGCTTTAAACTCAAACATGTTTTTGCAGATGGTCTTAATTCTTTCTAGGAGAACTTCCTAAGATACTACTTAGTCGTAAAACTGTCTGTGTGTAGAATTTAGTTTCTGTGGCCCCCCTTTACCCTGTTATCAGAATGGCCCCCCTTCCTTGAATTATTACTTTCCCACTTTTCACTCACTTGCTTCTCTGTGTCTGTGTCAATATGAAGGCAAACCTCCTTGGGTTTGGTGTTTTTTTAATATATATATATTTCCTCCATTTTGGTTCTCTCCCGAATTCCACAAGTGACTCATTAAGCTTCAGAAGAAAATCATGGTCACTTTGAAAACAAAAAGATTGAACTTGTTAGAAATGTATGTGTAAACCGATTGTAAACCCAAAACAAAAACAAAACGTCAGATTGGGGTGAGGTCCCAGGATGCTTCAACTACTCCAGCGTGCAAACTGAGCTGACATGACTGGCTCAATGAGGATTTTAAATTTAGTACTTCAAATAAACGTTTTCAGCCCAGCAGAATACTGCCATAGCAACACACACACACACGCACACACACGCACACACACCCACACACACGCTCACACACACACACACACACACACACACCCACACACAAACACACACAAGAATAGAGTGCTTTTCTCAAGGACGGGGTTTAACCTCAAACTCCCCTACAACCGCAGTCATTTGACTGTGGTTTCACACGAGTAGTCCCCCTCGTGATGAAATGCACTAGCAGCTCAAAGAAAGATGCATCTGAACGTACGGAGACTATAAAACAAGAAAGCCTGACTGACACATACGCAAAGTCAAAGTGGATTAGACCGAGAAGAAAAAAACGGCTCAGAAAAAAACACAAAGCAAAACCATTTGTGGTGCTGTGGGAAAGTATTCGTCGCCTCAGATTTTTTCTGTTGATTTTTTTCTGTCACAATTGCTTCTGATCAAGCAAATTAGAACAACAGACCAAGAAAAGAGGCGTTTAATTTCACTAGAGCATTTCAAAAGTGATGGTAAGTAATATCACCACCCTTCATTGGTGGTAATAAACATTTGTGTTGACAGCCAATGAGCCTTGTTCAGACTTACAATAGTAATCCAGACACTGCAGAAGGTTTGTGACTATCAGTGGTTCCACATGTCTTAACATCCAGCTTTTGAGAAGATCACTCCAAACTCTGAATCGTTTTGAGCCATTAAAAGGAGAACTTTCCGAAAACTGTGGTGCAAAAGGAGGAACCGGTGGAGAATAACGAAAACCGGGGAGCTTAAATATACTGATGAGAAATCACAGGAAGACCAGAAGAGCTGATTACAGATGAAGGTAGGAACAAATGAGGAGATGATGAGCAGCTGGGACAGCATGGAGCAGAACGGTGGGCTGAGGCGACGTGGAAATACTGATTCACTAGAAAAAGATCTGAACACAAACAACAGAAACAACCTAAGGAGGAAACCAAAGAGGCAAGACAGCAGAAAAACAAACAAGAAATGATCAAAACGCTACTGATCCAAACAGCAAGGGATTGAAACAGTACATTGAAACTGAAGTGCTGATGTTAAAGTAAATGAACAATCAATCTTTTGATTCAATTCAATATGTGCTAGCTTGTTTGTGTACCTACAGGTTGTTTTTTTTGTTGTTTTTTGTTTTGTTTTTTTTTACAGTGTGAGTGAATAACTGTTGTGTTTTTCTAAGCCTGTCCTCCATTAGTCTGGATGTGAGGCTCTGACAGTATCAGACCACTAGGATCTATGGCTGGTAAAAATAGATTGCGATGCAGCTGTAGCCCTCTGCTGCTAACACAATCTGAATATCTACGGCCCTCAGACATACAGGAAGTGACCGTATATCAGTCTCTCACTTCCTGAGATAAATAGAATTATTGACACACCCATGAGGAGTGAGAAATACACACACCTCATGCTTACTGAGGTGTGTGTATAGTAGACTATCACAGTGATTGACCAGATGTTTGGGAATTTGTAGTGCAACATGGGTAAAATGTCATGTTTTTTTATTTATAGTTTTGGGTTTTCTTGTGTTTTTCTTTTACAACATTTAGTCTTGCACCTTCAAAAAGGTTTTGTCATGAACTATGTGTCTCAAGATATTCTATTTATTTCACCAACCTTTTCGAGAGGGTATGTGGAAAAGATACAGATGCATAAAAAGGTATTGATGGTGGATTTTTCATTAATTTCTACAGCCCAACCCTGATCCCTACCATAAACCTGACCCATTTATACCAGTACATGTCGTCTGGTACCTCTGTTTGAATTCACCAAATGCTTCAGAGTCTTTCTGAATTTGATCACCCATCAGTATTGATATGGTTCGCTTTCAGCATAAATTGGATCTCACCTGAGCCCAGTTTGACGACCTGCCTGCATGTCCTGGCAGGACACCCAGGACAGGCCGCCACGTCACACGGCGCAGTCTCTCTAGTTGGCTGACGCTCTGTGTACAGATGCAAAATTGCAGACTTTCCAACTCTAGCGTCTGGGTAAAGAGTGAAAACGCGCCACGAGATTTCGACGTCCTAAGATGCTCCGTAGTCGGTGCATGTAAACCCGACGACCCCGACGCTCAAATCGTGTTTAATCTGAACACAGCATAAATTATTGCTGCTGACTTTCAATCAAAAGTCCCCGAACATAATGAGAGTTGCCTTAAGCTTTGAGTTTTAACCAGCGTGCGTCGCTCTTTATGCATGCTGTCGAGACGAGCCGCGGCAGAAACACCTGCAGAAACTGCACTGACCTAATAGCTGATCATCAGGCATAGCCGTTTCTCACATAATCTTTTATATTCAAAAACGTCTAAAAGCCTTCTACTCCCGTAATAACTCCCACCTTGTTGGGATCAGTGAGTCAACATCCCCATCAGGGCTGCCGTTGCTTAGGTTCTGTCCTGGCTCACATTCATTAGTGGCATCGACGGGCTTTTGATTTCAAAAAAGGGAGGAAGCTGCTCACCCCCTTCAACATCCATTCTGATGAATCCCCCCCAAACTCCCAGAGGCTGAACGAGCAAGGATGGACGCACGCACACACACTAGTGCGTACGATGGAAGAAACCTGTGTTCCACAGCGGAAGAAGGCCAGAAACGATGAAACTTTAGGAGAACGGCATTTGGCGGTTAGAAGCTGGGAGCGGGAGAGGCTATGGGAATCAGATGGATATAATAAAACAAGATGAAATTTGTATGCATATGAGAGACGGAAAGGGAGCGGAGGGGGGAGGGAGGCATGAGCACGGGGATGATGCATGGCGGGGGAAAAAAACGGAGAAGGAGCGTGGGGTGGTTGATTTGACAGATACCCCGCGAGAAAGATCAGCCCCCAGGCAAAATAACTCATCACTGGAATTACAGAGAAGCACTCCTGAGTTCTGTGCGAGTGAGCATGTGTTGCACAAGGAGCCGGGATATACAGGTTTATACGCTTGGATTCCCGTGTGTGTTTTATTTGGGAGATGTGTGAGAGGATAAGAAAGGATGGCACTCTCAAGCGACAGCATCCATTGTACAGCAGTGGAGAGAGAGAGAGAGAGAGAGAGAGAGAGAGAGAGAGAGAGAGAGAGAGAGAGTTGGGAGTGAGGTTTTGAAAAAATAAGGTGGTTAGACAGAGACAAGGGAGACAGATGACAAGGGCAAAGGGGGAAGAGGAAGAAACAACTGCAAAGAGACAAAAAGAGAAAAAAGGTTGTGCTTGTGTGTGAGATTAGAATGTGAGGAACAAACAAAAACACTTCCGCCAACACACTCGCTAACCGAAGATGACAGCTGGTTTGTCGATATCTGAACCGCTGGAACTCTCTAAGCATCTGAACCGCTGACTGAGCACTGAAAATCATTACGTCACACCTCTGAGCATGGAAGGGGTTTTATTAGTGATAACAGAAACTGGTAGGAGGCTAAAAGGAAATATATGGAAAGAAATGTGATGTTTGTTGTAATTTTTTTTTTTTTTTTTTTGTAGTTTTTATGCACCCTATATTGTATAGCGGTAGATGAACAGTGTGGAAATAAAAGTGCCCTTTAATTTGATTTGTCAAAATTTTGTGGAAATATTTGCTGTATTTTAAGATCAACTGATGCATCTGAGAGTTAAAGTTTGATGCTCAAGAGATTTTGAGTTATTCAGAATCAGGCTGGTTGTCAGGTGTGACCACTGTGGTATCCACAGTCAGCAACATTCATGAGTGCAGACAGAGTCTCTGCATGGCGTAGTGTGAAATTAAAATAAATCTTACTTTAAATGTTCCAGCAAGATGCCGTTCTCCTAAAGTTTTCGACATTTAAACGTCATAATTTTTCATGCCACACCAATACTAGGAAGTGATAGAACTGTAAAGACAGGTCAAAGAAAGGTCTTGTGAAGTCGAGATGTTTGCAACTTTCTATACAAGCTTTCAAACATCTTGCCTTTGCAGCTTAATATGAGAAGGCAGGACAATGATTTATTAGAGCCAGTGTAAACCAAAAAACAAAATTTCTTGTTTGTCCTAAAACATTTCTGAGATTAACCTCAGAGTTTTTGGGGGTGAAAACATACTAATTTTCTGTCTACAATGGGCCTAATAATATGCTGTCATAGCTTAACATTTTCATAAAGATGGTGAACAATTATTTTAATAACAGTAGTTTACCAACATGCAAGGCTCAAGCTATCTGAGAGGGAACCTCTACATTCCTCCCCTAAATGTGCAAAAAAACAACAACCCACATCCACATCAATTTCAAATATCCTGTAGAGAACAAAGTGGAAGTGGATATAAACACATAATGAATGGGAGCTGTGCTTCTTTTCTGGGAGGAAAGTCTCTCTCAGTCTCGCTCTGCTCACACACACACGCACACACAGGACAAATATACACAGCACTGCACAGCAACAAAAATCCCACGCACTCACATGCAGTGATATCATTAGTCGTTTCCTTTTATACTAGACTCTGTCAAGACTTTTAGCCCCACCAGCCCACATGCAGGGGAACATGCATGCGCGCATACATGGGCAGAGGGAGCATTTAAATTGTGTAACCTGCTGGCTTTATGTAAGTGTGAAGCACACCCACTCCATGGGAGCTCAGAGTTCGCAGAGCACCGAGGTGAGAAGAAGATAGAGGCAGACAAGACAGTGAGGAAAAGCTTTGGGGAAGCAAGGATGGGGCGGAAGGCACAAAGAAATACCACGCTTGTTCAACTGATTTATTTCATTTTCTTCTTATCATCTGCTTGCAAGATGGATACTGTCATTTGTTAACAAGTTTGCACAGTTTTCTGTTGGCTTAAGGATTCTGACATGCTTTGGTTTTATGCGGCAGGTTTAAAGTTCTGCAATTTCCCACTTAACTGAGTTGAAACAGATGATTTTAGAGCAGCCAGCTTTAGTGCTAGTGTATGTCTGAATGGCTCCGTAAATTACGTATATTTTTTAAAAAAGGTCAGCACTGTTTGGGACTTCGGCAGTCGCATCCACCGTCTGAAAAAATTGTTAAAAAAACTGTTTCATAAATAATAATATGATTTCACTGACAAAAATTTGGTGCACCCAGACAAATTTGTAAAAATACAAAGAAATGCACCAATTCACTGTTTTTCACTTCCGATACCAATATCGATATCTGAGGTTTAATTTTTTCACTTATAAACACCAAGTGCTACTTCACAAAACAGTCGAGGTGCGCTAACAGAAAGTGGCTACAAATGTGGATGAGTTATGTCATGAGAGCTACCTGTATAGAGTAAGGCTAACCTGAATTAGCCTTTGTCCATACTTGCTAATGGTCATAGGAAGAATACCGTCAGTCTATGCCAGACTGACAGAGACACACAAGCCAAATGAGCTCATATTGATTTAACAAAATTATTTACCAAAATGAAATCCTCAAAGTTTCAAGATGGGTTAGACAATTTTACTTTCCTTTTTTTTTTTGTCTTAATAACTAAGCTTACTAAGGCATGTATGAAACATAAGAGATCTCTCTAGGAGCACGATAGCTCTTTATGTCCGGCTCGTCTGAATGCACTCAGTCACACAAACAAATATGCCGGCGGCCTGTGCCAGCGCCATCCACACCTTCCGGGATAAAGTGTTACTCTCTCCTTTTGTTATCGCAACACATGAGACCAAACAAAGCGCATGTGTTAAGATCCTTCTCACACCAGCAGGCGTGCTCAAACGCTCGCCTTCAGTTTTGATGGAGCAGAAAACGCGGGGCGGCTGCATCAGTCATTCACCGCCGAGCGGGGTGTCGCATTTCCTCCCATCTGCTCCCGGCGAAACGGGCGGCACTCTCGAAATCCATCTCGGCAGATTCTCGTTTAGGCTGTGAGACGACGTGATCGCGGAGGCTACCGCAACATGTGTCAACAGAAGTAACACTTGCTTGTTTTTTTTTTTGTCAAATTCTCTGACATAAATGCAAATCCCATACACGGATCTGACTGTCTCTCTTCACATTGTCTTTCTGCAGCAACTTTAAAAGCTTTGATAGTGAATATTGTTGCCACCTGACTGCAAATCAGCCTCAAAAGAGGGAAAATTGACTCTTTGAGCTTTACATCATGTTGTAATGCAATTCCCTCATAAAAAAAAACAAAACAAAAACCTTCCTTTAATCTCCATGGCAACCGTTCCAGTGTGCAAAACGACTGGATGGACCAAGCTCCGCCTTCAAGGACGAAGCTCCTCCTGTGAGCTGCGGTTTCCAAGTTTCCGTGTGTCCACCTCACAGAGCGGCACAGAGCGCCAACACTCGGCTCCTTCAGACTAGCCAGCAGCAATTAGCAAACACCTGATCAAACTGCATGTCAGTCGAGCTCATTACATGAGCTACTTCTCAGTGTAACGTTGGCGAAAATAACATAGGATCCATGTTGTGATGACTTCCTGAAGGCGGAGCTTCAGAAAGAGCAGGAGTTTTTAAAGAGACAGAGGCCCAATTTCAAGGCGTTCCGTTGCAAAGTCAAATGTATGACATATACAGCATTTTTAGAATAACTGAAGGTAACATCGTTACTCAACAGTGCTATGAAACGGTACTTTGTGCCTGGAAAATTACATAATACTGCCTCTTTGAAACTCAGACCTGATAGCACTGAAGCACATTCTGGATATATACTTCTGGAAACATAATAGAAACTAATTCATCTTCTCTTAAATTTGTTTGGGTGTTTTTAAAAGTCATCCAGCCCAGTCGTTAAGCTGCAGCTCAAAAAGCCTGTGCATGCTTGAGTACCTAATACCAACAGCTTTCTCTATTCTCTAAAGAACATTTACGACACCACTTTCAAACAATACACTATAAACAAAAACGATGGCAAAAACGCAAATCCCATACACGGAAAACCATCTGTGAAGTGTTTTTTTTTTTGTGCGCTTCTGGCTCAATTAAAACGCTGCAGCCGCATTAAAGACTGTGACACGTTCACCTGATGTCTTTCAAAAGCCTCGGCTCATTACTGCTCTTCTTCCAGCCATTTCCTCCCTCCGATTGTCTCTGCGCTTCCCGCTTCCACTCTTCTGCTTCACCTCTGTTGATCCACAAGAGCTGGAGCACAATGGATCCTTGATCCACTTGCAGATTTTGCTTTTCCACCTCTCTTATGTTTCAGAACCGTCTGTTTTGTCGGCGTATCCTTAAACTTTTTTTCCCTCTTTCTGTTTTGCTCTTTTTTTAGAGCTTTTTGTGACATTCTTCTTTGGTCATCTCACTCGCTTTGTGTTGTGTTGAATGCACTCAACCAGATTCACCATGAGACTGTTAACATTTACATGTTTCCTAAGTGGCTAACAGATTCTCGTATAACTGGATCTAAATGAAGCAGTAAAGTCTGTGAGCAGGTATTGGACTAGACCTGCTGCTTGACTTCCTGCTTTGTATGTCGTAAATTTGTCTTTACAGTCTCTTATTCCTACATTTCTTTCTTATCTCTGCGTTGACATGCATGTTCCCACTTACCTTAACTTACTGTTACAATATCTGGACTCCCGCGCTCTGAGGCAGTAAAGGAGATTTCTGTTCTACTTTATTCAACTCTAATCTCAGACTAAGCAGAAAATGTGACCAATTGGCAAGCTGGAGGGATGGGAAATTATCATTTTGTTAGACGTCAATAAATTGACATCTAACAACCCCCCCTGACCGCCCTACCCCCAAAAAAACAACAAACATTTGTTTATAACTCATTTAGGTATTGTTTTCCACGGCTTGTTCCATAAAAGCATCAATAAACACCATTCAATTTAGAAAATATTGACTGAAAGCAATTATTGTGCGACATTTGGATTACTTAATGGAACTGGTGCGTTGAAGCCTCCGGGTTTGGATTTTTTAATATATTAGTTTTGTAATTTGCTCGAACTCTCGTATTTTGCTTCGCTTAGTCATCGCTGCTCCGTTCGTTTGTTGAAACATTTTGTTTTTTATCCTCTTTCTTGGCCCCTTGCAATCAATTTGCGTTTCCTCCGCTCCACCACTCATGCTTCCTATGTAGTTATATTCAGTTAATCACACACCTGTTCTCCGTTCCACAATCGGGCTCCTCTGTGTTAAAAGCCGCGGCTCCTTTGTGCCTCTCTAATAACTCGCAGAGCTTTTGCTCCTCAACGGTTTTACTCCATTCCAGTCAGAGTCTGTTTTCCCTCTGGTTTATTTACTGCACACATTTCCATAAAACTATGGTCGTGTAAAACTTTGCCGATATGTCGAGCCGACTCAGTTTTGCAATTGCGTTGTTTCCGTCGCATGAGAAACACAAAGTCCCATGTGAATAAGTTTGCTCATGTAACAATTCATAAACCCCCCCAAAAAACACATTGCACCATCATCCTCTTGTTTCTTTTTTCACATGTGAAGCAAAAAAAAAAGTTTCCATAGCAGTTTTGTGAAATGCACAAATTTCGGCTGAAAATCCGTCATAGCGCAAAAAGAACTTGTCGTTCAAAACGAGGCTTTTTTCGAAGTTGCCATGTTTCTATCGAGGAAGTAAATGTTTGTCATTCCAAGTTGCGCACCAGTGATTGATTGAAACACGCCTGCACAACGTCATAAACACTAATTGTCTTTTCCTGTTTTTTTACTGCTCTCTAAGCAATAACCACAAAAGGTTGTGATACATTTCCAAGTACATCATCCCTAACCCACATCAGACACTAACGATTATAGATTTTATTGAGGAAGTTTTAAAAACCAACGTTCTGATGACTCCTCCGTCAATAGAGTTGACAGAATAATTACAGGATGTAGAAAGAGGAAAAACGTGTTCTCTGGCTTTCTCCTTGAACTTTATCAACATGCAACAATCTCATGAACTGCATTGCAGTCCTTTGCTTTGTTACCTGTTGTTGCTTTATATTAATTAGAAGCCTTGGGAAAGTGGACAATGGATGGGCAAGTCACAGCTCAATGAGGAAGAAATAATGAACTTGCATTTGTGTTTGGAACACATCAAAAGGGGAAAATAAAACAAATAAGGTAGATTGTATAACCACAACAACACAGTCTAGACTGGCGAAAGACCTTTTCATCTGTCGTCCAAGTCTGAACAGAGATGAAGGAAAAGGCGGCGAAAACTTTGAAGGACCCAAGAGACAATTTAAAAGTGACGGTAGAGTAAACTTGTCGTTATGAACAGCTCAGATTTGTAAGCCATAATTTGGGTGCGAGCGGGTAAATCGTTTGGTGAATGCGGCGGTAAGGCCGGCTTCACGTTGTCACGTCAGTCTCTGCTATTCAACAGGAGCCGGCAGACGACAGATGAAAGGTTTTTGAACTGAAATACGATCTGCAACATCCAGCTATATACACCGTTGTTTGACACTTGAGAAAGGGGGCACGGTGCATTTCCAGTAGCCGATGATCTACGCAGTTAAATGTCACCCAGTATTCTCACGGGCAGCGGCTGCGACACGTGAAAGGGCACCGACACCGTCCTGCTCACAGCTCCTCTCCCTAGAGCCGCGCTCAACATGTTGAGCTTCCCATTCTCTCGCCAATGAATTGTTGGCTTTTTAAACCTCGCGCTCCTCGTCCGTGACCTTTTACTGATAAACAGTTCATCAAAGCATCATCTGCTGTTTATGAACATTTTGAATACAAGCAGCAATGTCAAGAGATTAGGGTTTAAATGTCTCTGTTTCTCAGCAGTACTAAGATGTTGGCCTTTTAATTGATCATTATTCATTCTCTAATCCAGTTTTAGGCAGATCGACTGATAATCTCAGACAAATTAATTTAGTTGATAGCAATGTTGCTATCAGTTCATGGGTGTGTTACAGTTCAACAGTATGACTGTGGGTTAGCTGACCACATTGTCTCTGTGTTGCCCTGTGATGGACATGCAACCTTTCCAGGATGTACCCCGACGTTTGGCCAAAGACCATTGGCGATAGGAGACTACCTCATGACCCCTTAGCCGATCCTCCCCTCTGCAACCCTGACAGAATAAGTCTGCATAGTCAATAGCTGGATGAATGATTTTGATATTGTGGATATGAAAATGTACTTTAAATGGCTCTCAAAATAAGTAAGACATTCTTCAGATAAATAGAACAGCATTTTGTAATGATGGTTGTTAGAAAATGTACTGTTGCAGATGAATCCCAAACCCGAAACCAAAAAGATGCAAATGCAAAATGATCATAACTATGGCAGTTCAAAACGAGCAGCAACCTGAACGCCAGATTTACACTGCATGCGTCTCCGCTCCACTCCGCCACTATACACAGTTCGGCGGGGAATTGCAGACGTTCCTGATCACCCTAATAGACACTAAATGCGGTCCTGCTCTTCTCAGAAGTGCTTCTAACAAGGCAGGGGAAATGAGAGTTTGCTCTATAAAGTCAGTCATAAAAAGAATGAGTAGTGTCATCTAAAATACGGCTGCTCTCAATTCATCTGCCTTGACAAACGCTACTACAGAGACTTGAGCGAGAGAACTTGCCTCAAGGTGTTTCAGAATAAAATCAATGTTTAACTGGCCGCATATATGCATAAATATACACCCATTTTCATGAGTACAGCTAGGATTTTGAGCAAATGTAGTCATGCGTGCGTATTTACTGCGGAGTATGTTCCTTTGCAGGGCGCGGCGAAGCGGACACGCAGGAAGTGTGAACTGGGGGTTAGCAGATCATGGTGGTAGTGTGAATTCATAATGCTTCACCTTGTTTGGATGTACTCCTCTGACGAATCCAGTTATAATATTTATTACTTTCACAACATTCTCTATAACTGTCAAAATCTTGGTGCGAGTAAGAAAAGAAAATGTAGTCTTCCTGACTGAAATTCTACCTCTAAAACATTTATGTTTGTCTTGACGTCAATCTGAGAAAAAGAATTTGATACAAGATTAATAAGTGCACCTTATTTTATTGGCTCTCCTCTGAATGAGCGACCTTTGATATAGGTCAACGCCTCAGTAGCAGTTTTAATGTCTTTTTTAATTCCTCCGTTGTTCTGACCATTTGTCTGTCGTGAACAACCTGGTCGTTCAGGAGCTGCGTGAAGACGGTCGATATCACTTTCACCGCTTCAGTGAGAGGCGTGTGCAGCGCACACACCGTCTGACTCGGCTCATCACTTCACTAACCGGCTGACCTTTGCTGGGGCAGACACAGTTTCCGTGCACGTTTTACGCATTCTGCAACAATTCAGAGTCCAGCGAGGGACACGCGTCCTTACGATTAAATACTAATTCCAAAATGTTAAGCCGAAGCAGATAGCGTAAGAATATAGAGGTCAGTTCTGTTTCATCCAAAAATAAAACTCACTGTGAGTACAAATAAACAAAGACAGATTTTATGACCTGTGCATTCGGTGCAAATGCACCGAAACATGTTTTTCCCAGCTTTTACTTTTATCCTGGGGTCGTTTACCATTGTGGTTATTTGCAAAATATACAAGCTTAATTATGCCTGGGGTTCTTTTATCTTGCATAGTTTTTGTATTGTCAAAATGCCTTCTGGCATTGTTCAGGGATATTAAGACCGGACTACCGATAAAACAGTGCTGAACATGCCGACAACAAAAATACATAAATAAAATACATGGCTATGCAGCAGGTCTGGGGGAGGGAACAAACAGATGGAGATTACACACGCTGAACAACAAAATAATAATCACATAAAAGGAAAAAGGGTGGATTTGATAAACAAAGAGAAGAAAATACCTCACACAACTGATTACATTCCCAAAAGTATTTGCATAAGCCTCACCCTTCTTTAGACGTGGAACAAAAAAATGTCTGAGCATGAAACGCAAGCCAGTTAATGAGGTGCATTTGTTGTGTTGTGAAGTAATCAACTGACAAGGGCCACAAGAGCTTTTCTTTTATTATTATTATTTTAAATAAAGATTTTGGGGGTTTTTCTAAGGGGGGAAAAAAATCCCTTTTTTCCCTTTATTTCCATTTTATTTCCAAGTAAAATTGAAATCAATTTTATTTCAATTTGAAATAAAATTAAAGGAAACATAAGTATGAACAAAATCGTCAAAATCCATTCAGTAACTCGTAATTTCCAAATTGTGGAAGGCATTCGGACATTCGAGGAAAGATGTCCAGGAGGCCTTAGAGCAGGGAGTCAAACTCATGTTTTGCTTTGGGTGAAATCCAGATCATGAATCCTCTTAAAGGGCCGGTTGTGTCAGGATGTATTGATGGAACCTGTACACAAACTTTTTTTTTTTTTAAATCAATAAATTCTTCAAAGTAAATAATAATATCGAACATTTTTTCAGTTCCTCCAGGATTTCGTGATGCTTTTTGTGATTTTTTTTTTTTTGTGTTTTTTTGCTTGTGGCACCAATTAGGAGACATTTGCGATATTTGCGCTGATTTATGACGACAAATGCGACTTTTTGTTACTCGATGTTTAGATCAGACATCAATTAAGGTTCAGGTAGCTGATTAGTAAAGGTGGGAAAATTTTTGACCATTCTTGTGGAAAACCTGCAATTAACTACTGATTAAGTATTAGTGCAAAATAAATTCTACGTACGTAGAGCAAAAGGCAGAACAAACTTCGGACACCGATTTTGCGTGACTTGGGTAAAGTGGAGGTTGAACTTTTGACCTTTAAACTTCCATGAATATCTTCAAAACAAAAGCAGCAGAGCAAGCTCTGATTGACGCCAACGTTGTTTGATTTCATAAATCCGGGCGAGACGTTTTTGTGGCTGACCTCCAGAAACGTCTAGCAAAACTTTAACGATGACAGCAGCGCAAATGGAAAGTATCACTTCACAAACATTTGTCACAGATTTAGTTTGAACTGAAGGTGGCAAATGTCCTTCAAATCAAACAAATTGCAAGTTAGGACACTTGAAAAAAGATCTCAAGTCCCCCTACTAAAAACCAAGACCCCCACCTTTACTTGGCACTTCACAGGTGTTTTCCAAGTCCTGTAATATTAAAGACACGTCCAACACAACAATCCAATCATTTTCAGACTCTTTGGCATCTTGGGCAAATCTCATTTGGCTCGATTACCTTCAGTCCTCATACTCTCCGTGGGAATCCATGGTGACCAGATCCCATTTCTGAGCAAACTCTAAGTCCTGTTCCGGAGCCTTTCCATTCTCCTACATGTCTGCTTTTTCAGAGAAAAATCCTCTCAAAGACAACAAAGCTCTGAAGTTCCCCTTTAGCTTGACAACTTCCATCCTATCAGCATCAACCTTGCCTACGTTTTGTAAGTTAAACATAAAAAGTGTAATTAAAAGCATCTTATGCTCAAGCATTTTGTTTTCTACCAGTAATAAGCACAAGTCTGCATATTTGCCTGCTGTTTTCCCCTCAATAAAATATCCATATCCTGGAATGAAAACGGTTTGACGGTTCTGATGAGCCATTTGCAAGTTCTTGCACTAGATTAAACTGAATCATATTTGACATTCAAACGCCTCTGCTAGGGCTTGCTGCATCAGTATTTGTGGGAGTGGAACTACGCAAAAGCCATTGATTATTATGTGGGTGTGCATAAAATTTCATATTATGCTTCACATAAAACAAGACACTCTTTTTACCTCGTGACTGACAAACGGGAGTTTCTCTGCACTGCTGGGAAAATTCTCAAAGAAAGAAACACATATGAGGCCAATTTAACTTGTGACTCGCTGAACTATATTTATCTGGAACTTTACAGCAAATAGTCCAGAATTGTAACCCAACTGATATCGCTCTAAACCCATTCTCCTGTTCATTTTTGTTTCTTTTTGCTGCACCAATTTTAAATGTCAAAGATTAAACAAAATGAAAGAAAAAGTAAAAAAAAAAAAGTTTTGTTTGAAAGATTACTTTAATTCAAAACAGGTGCAAAAAGTCAAGTAGCAGCTGACAAGAATAGCACAAAGCTTCCAATGACAGACGGCTTCTTTTAAACGCTTCTGAAAATGTTAGGTACGAAACAGCCAAAAGTGCAAAATGGCAAAAGAGCGAAACGAGCGTCACCTGAGAATGATGCGAACGTCACCTGTTTGACTTTTTTCCTAATTAGATGAAAGCAGTCGATCAAAGCATGCAAAGAGGAACTTGTTGACATTTTGAGAGACACATTACAGGAACTCTACAACCATCTGGTGTTTTAAGAAAACATTTTTTGAAAGTGAACACAGTAATTTCCTATTTTATGGACCAGAGTTGCTCAGAATCCGTGGATTCAGATTCTGTTCAAACACTTAAAACTATTAAGCGTCCTATATGTTCATTCTCAAATGCTTTCCATCATGAGAAGCTACGCACCACTGATCAACAACAACAAAAAAACACAAAACAAACTCTGTCTACAAATGCAGAAAAACACGACTTTTTGGACAAGAAGTGAAACAAAAATGCATTTGCACTGTATGGCATTGTGTGGAGAAGAAACACAGGTTACGTGGTCTGACTGAACAGACTGAAGAAAGAGACAGTATGAATGCAAATTAGCACAATGACCAAAGCAGAGAAATACAAGAGAAGATGTGAATTCGAGTGGATGAGAGAAATGCTCCACAAGGACTCTGTGATTGATGTGAAGTTAAACTCGGTGAACTCGCAGAACCGAGAGACAAAACAAACAGTGACAATTCAAAGATTGATCTCACAAGCACATGTTCATGGAGACACACGAACTCATAAAAGCATTAAGCAAACTTTATGCCAGTCTTCACGGATCATGACTGGAAAGACAAAGTGTTCACACTGACGCACTGGATTTAGCCTGCTGAGAGATCACAGACCACAGGATTTATGAAACCAACTAAAGTCAGACGAACAATTCAACTAAATTCTCTTGACTGGATGGTTCAAATAAACCTTTAGGATCTATGATAATCGGATTAAGTTTGCTTGAAAAATTGAAATGCAAACGTCTCCAAATCGAGTCCCATTAACTTTACATTAAATATGGAGATTGTTTGGTCCTTCATCAATGCTTCAGTCGTAAATATGCATCTCCTTTTTGTTATCATCCATTTTTCTTATGACAAACTTAAGGATGCTCTCATTATTGTGATGACTCTAAAGACAATCTTTAAAGACACTTTTGCTGTGGCTGGTGGGTAAAGATCAATCTCGTCCACTAGGAAGGACGTTTGGACGTTGCCAACCTCTCATTTGGGACATTCAACAAGTTGAATTGTCTTGACGTGGTATCCCAGCCTGTGTGGTGTTTTCCATGGATAATGCAGCCTGTTGAATGTAGCCAATCAGAAAGCCAGGTGACAGAAATCCAAAATACAGAAAGCCCTTTGGATGGAGGAGATATTTTTTTGTGTGGTGTTAATCCTCAAACTGTCGCCATTGCTTCTTCTCCTTAGTCGACCATGTTTACTCTGAACGCACGAGATTTCCTGTCCGATACCCGAGTGTTTGTGGGTGAAATCTGTTTGTGTGTGTCGCATTGTATTTGTACACGCTGCCGGACCAAATCCCAGCGTTCAGCCGTGAGTCCATGTCTGTCTGTGAATGTCAGAGAGGTAGAGAAGGTCAAACTTCTCCATCTGGACTATGACATTTACCTCCATCCCTCAATCTCACTACGTTTTCTTGTTGACGGGTCATTTTACTCAACTGAGTTAAGGAGTCACCTGTCTTTGGTGTCCAACTGTCTGCCAGCAGGACGCCGTGGGACCACAATGAAAACTTTTGTCTGGGGATTTTTATTGGCTTTACTACACAGTGCTGCCGTTCTAAGATTTGTTGGGCAGCACCAGAACTCACATAGGATAATGTTCAAAGTTTGACAGGCTGACAATACCACAAGCTTTACTTGAAGGATATTCCAAGCATTTCTCATGATAAGGGGTGGAAGCGGAGGTTTTACGTAACTCACTTGTTTTCCCAGATATGTACAAGTTTGAACTGGATCCGCTTGATGAATTGTGAGGTGCCTTGATGTGATATCTGCAGCACTTTGGTCCAACATGAGTGAAGTGAACTGACTTGAATAGAGTTGAGCGTTGTGGCGTTTGAAGAATCATTAGAAGAAAAAAAAATAATAATAATGTGAAAACTACCTACCGAAATACTTCATTAAAATAATAGTTTTCACCCTTAGGTCAACTGATGGTTTGCTCAATGATCTATTAAAGAGTGATGGACCCTGTGGCGAAAGTAGACTTCTGCAGATGTAACCTTTTTCTTAAAAATAATGTCATAATGATAAGATTATGTGTTTTTAAAATTAAACCGCCCAGTAGCACCAAGGTCGAGGATTACTATGGTAAACACAAAATTACCGACATCAAACTGAAGATTTTTAATAGCAGATACAGCTTTGAAGTCTCATTATTGCTGGTTTAAGCAAATGAAGCCGAAACAGACATTCCCACTTTGCTCAAAAACTGCAAAGCTCTGCATGATGGGAATTTTATCAGCTGCACTCGTCCAATAGGGTCCACTGGGAATCTCCTCAATGTATGACTGCGCTGGGAGTGTGTGTGTGCGTGTGTGTGTGCTGAAAGCAACAGTTAAACTCCCAATTAAGATGTCCTGCCTGACCAAAAGCAGCGCTTCCCGCTCAGAAACCTCTTCGTTATTATTGCACTCACTGTGAAGCGTTGGGTTTGTGATTCACCGCAGAAGAGCGGGAAGCCTGGCACTGCGCTGCTTTTCGAGGTGAGATTTGCTGAGCCTCGACGCGTACCCACCCATTCAATAAATTGAACCGTTACTGAAAAGTTAATTGATTTCGGTGACTCGTTTCACTGAGTGAAACACATTATGTGGTTCAACTGCACATTATGCTGATATCTTCAGGCCTTTATTTGTGTTAATTATGATGATTTTTTTCAACTTACGGCTGATGAAAACATGACATTTATGACTACAGAATAAACAAAAACACATTTTTAATGCACAAACGTGGGCTTAATCAAAAAGTATGTTAAATACCTTTTTAAAGGTTGTCATTCTTAATCCAACCAACCAGCCTCTCTTAGTTTATTGAATAAGCTTGCACCATTAGAGACATATAACCATTAAACTGCTGCAGACATACCTACCCAACTTCTCTCAGGGGTGATTTTCTTTTGTCACAAGTTATTCCTGACACAGTGGTTTGGCGGTTAGCACTGTTAGCCTTCTGTATGGCAGCCGTAAATTGGAAAAACTGAAAAAGAAATGGTCTACAGCTACCCGTCAGTCTGTCGAGATATCTAACTATACGTCTTAGTATTTGTCTTGTTATACATCTCACCAGCTACCTGCCAAACTGTGTGTTATGCTTCATTTACCCAGATAAAAAAATCCAGATCTCATTAAGATAAAAGTCTTTGTTTAAAAAAATAAAAACAACAGATAGAAAAGCAGCAACAATCACTACAGCAATCCTCAGCTCATATTTGAGGACCAAAACTATCGCTTGCAAGCTTTGCTACTGTTTTCGGAAGTATTGTCAAGCCGTTTCCAGTTCCTGTAAACTCTGGTGCAGAAAAACTGGCTCACGATCTTGTTTCCTCCTATCTTGACCGGTGTGGAGGCCTTCTCGATGGAATCCCAGAAAAACATCTTCAGAAACTACAAAACCCGGCAGAACTCGGACACACGCCTCCTGCTTCCCGTCACTGCGAGAGCCGAATACAATATCAGCTCACTTCTCCGCAGCCGGCGCGACCATTGGTGGCCCTTCTGCTTTCTGAAAGAAATTCTAAACCCACAAACTTCAATATGTTCCCTCCACATCATATCATCAAACCTGAAAAAAATTAGATGTTTTTTTTTTCTCTGCCTTTTCTGTTGCAGTATGGAAACCTGACTTGGTTCACAATGTGCAGGTAAAAGTGTGACAGTGGCTTCGCAAACACAAAAGTAAAAATAAAAAGATAACGTGAGCCAACAGAGGTGGGTGGATGGGGGGAGAGAGGAACGGCATCTCAATTAGACGGCTCTGCAAGAACTGAGCAAAATTAGGACCGAAGGCGCTTTAACTCAAGCGCGCCAAACCTCACTCCCTCAGAAGACAGTGCACTTCTTTTGTTTTGATGCTCACATGTTTCCTTTCATTGCGCGTCCCTCTCATCTGTCTGTCTGGCTCTGCTTTAATTATCAGCTGCCTGCCACCGACATTGAGTAACCACTTCTGACAACCAGGTGTGGAATGACAGTGATGCACACAAATTTGCCGCACACACACACACACACACACACACACACACACACACGCACGCACACGCACGCACGCAGGGAGAAACAGAGAGGAGGAATAACACTTTAACAAGATGCATGAAATGATGAGCCTTCATAAACATAAACAAAGGGAGACACCAGCAGATATGAAATCAGGGCCGCCTCTCCTGCCTCTCCAAAACAGAACGGCAGGGAAGCGGCAAAACAATGGCGCAGACATTTTAGACTGTGGAAACGGATTTGCAATCAAGGATCAGTTGCAGGTGTGGAGAAATGGGAAAGAAGAACGAGGACGAAACAAAGAGGGGAATCTGGATAAACTGAAGGTGGATGGGGGCAAATTTCCGTTGAATTGAGTTGATTTGACGTCGGCTGTGTTGCCATGAAAAACCTGCACATCGTTGCAGAAATCGTGTGCTGTTTCGGTCCTTCAGAGAGGTTTACGGTCCAGAAGGGCTGCAGTCGTCCCACCAGCCTGCGGTCCTGCCGGTTCTTAAGTAGGTGAGAATTCAGGAGTTGGGAGTGTGACCGGGCTTCGGGTCGACGTTCGACAAAATGTTGAAATTTCAACGTTTCGGAAAAAAAAGAGTCAGAAATCTTCAACTTTTGAAACATTTTTAACATTTGAAATTTCTACATTTCTTCTCGAAAATGTCTGACATTAACCTCAACATTTCTTCATTTTTTTGGCAGGCATTTACTCTTTTTTTTTGTTTTTTTACTACATTGTTGTATTCCGGTTAATTTAGTCTTTTCATCATCTTCATAAGTTCATGTCATAACTCACTTTATCATTCCTTGCCAACGTGTGTCGTTCTTGCTCCATACTCTGCGCAGGCCGGCTCCTTAATTGGGACGTCTGTACAGGAACCCTACGACTATCCCCGTTATTTGTTCACGTTCCAGCTGGGATGGCAGCGCGAGGACAGAAAATGCTCCAATCTGATTAGCTGCAGATTGGAGCAGCTCTGATCACGTTAACCTTGTTAAGTTCTCCAGATGTAATAATAGGAGCCTCTGGAGATAACGTTTTTCTACCGGACGACAATAATGTGAAATTCCTTTAGAGGCCACTTAGTGCAGGCATGAAAGGTGAATGTGAAACATCAAAGTGCTGCTCTCTGTGTCGTCCTGGGGTTTTGGCTTCACATGAGCAACAGCTGCCTTTGGCAGAAAAGATTCAGTCGTAATAAATCGTCCTCCAAATATTTAACAATGTCTGAAATATGCGCTTTATGCAAACCAGCTTCAAAAGAAAATCCCATAAAAGTTGAACTGATTGCAAGTTTAGGAATTGGAGAGAGTGACAGCTGAAATTGAATCAAAAGTTGCTTCTAAAAATTAAAAAAACTAAAGGAGGGTTGTGCACATGTGCAAACAGGTTAACTGAGCTAATGTGTGGTTTTCACAGATTAGCTTATTTCTTAGTGGTTTTGTCCAGGATGTTTGTCGCGTTTAAGATGGAAAAATGAACATTTTTACAGACTTCCAAAAAGTGTTTAGAAATTTAGCATTACAAGATTCCACCAATAGTTCACTTAACATTCAACCATGACATCATGTCCTGCAGCTGCTAGTCTGTGGGAGCGTTTCCCTGACATGAGCGTTGACCTGACGAGGCCCTGTCCAACAGGAACCTCCAGATCCTCGTCTTTCATCCCGAAAGGATCAATTTTATTCGAAAGTTTCTGGTTTTGTTTACCTGCATTGATGTAATGCTGCTGGTTTCGTGAAGCAGTCTGACTGTACAGGAGGAAGGATGAGCACTTCAAAGTCTGAGCTAATGATTCTCAGAAACCTGGTTTGCTGAGTCTAAATTGAGAGCAGTAATTGGCAAAAGGGCGATGTGAGTCTACCAGTCGTGTTCATGGGTACCAGAGGAAACATATGGGCTCTACGTGTAGAACACGAATGCTTTCATGTGCATTCAACAGCAACTCTGTGTCTTGATAATGATCCACATTTACATGTCAGCGATTCTGTTGCGGAACAAGACCGGCGCCTCCGTGTTGCACTGCCTTCTCCCCGCGTTGCATCACAGGGGAGGCGTCAAACTTCAAAGATGATCTCTGGCATCTTTTTATTTTCATACGCCACAATGAAACCAGCGTTAGCAAAGAACGGGTTAGCATCTCTCCCGGGTCATTTCAGCGGCAGCTGCGGATGCCAACGTTGTCTAATGAAATTCTTTCATTTTATATCTATGTTTCAATGCAGCAAAGAGGAAACCCTTGTTGTGTCTTTAAAAATATATATATCATCAAAAAATGATAGAGTCAGGATTGAAGCTTTTTCTTCTTTTTTTTAAGAAAGCTGCTGACATCTTGTCTTATTGTTTCATTTTACAATTGTAGCCAAATAAATTCAAAATGTGTTCATCCATAGGCGTATGTCTGCATTATGGGAACCCTGTTTTTATGTGCATGACATTGTTAGCATGTGACTGTTGAAACATGGCAAAAAATATCTAACTTTTATGCATATTAATGAAGTATGAATTGATGCGCTCCCCCCAAACCCCACTTGTTCTACTTTCCCAAAAAAGCAATCCTCTGTAGAAATGGGGGGGGGGGGGAGTCTTCATTCCAAACTGTATTTTAAAATGGATAATGGTAAAAAAAAAAATAATAATAAGTTGGTATAATAATTGAATGACAGCAAACAAGTGGAACAGATTTAAAAGTCAGACGGAGACTGAGAAAAAATAGATGCTTCTGCGAGCCGCGGCGTGTGGCTAACAATCTCATTGCTTTGGTGTTTTCAATCAATTAGCTTGCAGGAGCCCTCAAGAGACTTACACACACGCGCGCACACACACCCACACCACCCCCCCTCATACACACACACACACATGCACGCACACACAGTTTAACAGTTCCAATCAATAAAGGTGATTAAGGATCAAATCAGAGACAAATATTCAATTTTATAAGTGATTACTCCTTTGGTTTTGGAGCATAAATGTCAGAGCTTTCCTTCTTTAATCACATTTGCATAAAAGTCATTTTTGATCCCAATTTCTGTGGAATATACTAATTTCCCTTCCTCCGCACCACCTGACCTGTTAGCAAACACAACACACACTGCTGGATTACCATTTGTGGGTTTTGCAAAAAAAAAAAAAAAAAAAAAAAGGTGAAGCACCTGCGATCTGAATATTTCTCAAGCAGGTGTTGAAAATAAAATGTAGATTTTATCTTGGTAAAGTTTTTTTTTTTGTGTGTCACCACCTGTTACAGCTCACTAATGATACAGACAATAATCTCTATGCCTCACTAATGATTGGGTAAGTATCTTGTGGCTGTAATTGTACAGAACCACGTGTTTATCAAACCTATTATATGTGGTAGTCAATGAACAATAACAAGGTAAAAACTGTAGCATAAAATCATCATAATATTAGCATATAACCTAAATTTTGGTATCTTAATTTTGGTTGTCTCTTACAGAAACAAACCAAAAATTCTTAATAGTCAGGGTTTATGATTATACACAAACTGAGACAGTGTATATTTCAGTATTGTTTTCATAAACAATAAAACGTCACTTCATTACTTTACTGTACTGACTGATGATTAACTTCTTAAAACCATGATACATTGTTAAAGAGAAAGTTTGAATTTAAAGTCATTCAACTGTGACTTTATCATGTCACAGTTAAATAAAGAAAGCAAAGAAGGCAGCTCTCTTGCTATCTCTATTGCTAGCTCCATCGCTAGCACCATTGTTATCTCTATTGCTAGCTCCATCGCTAGCACCATTGTTATCTCTATTGGTAGCTCTATTGCTAGCTCTGTTGCTAGCGGCATTGCTAGCTCCATTGCTAGCTTCTTTGCTTGTCAGTTTTACGTAAAAGCAACAAATTAATTGGCCCATCTGCAAGGCTAATTTATACAGTTAGGGCCAGAAATATTTGGACAGTGACACAAGTTTTGTTATTTTAGCTGTTGACAAAAATATGTTCAGAAATACAATTTATATATAATATGGGCTGAAAGTGCACACTCCCAGCTGCAATATGAGAGTTTCCACATCCAAATCGGAGAAAGGGTTTAGGAATCATAGCTCTGTAATGCAGAGCCTCCTCTTTTTCAAGGGACCAAAAGTAATTGGACAATGGACTCCAAAGGCTGCAAGTAACTCAAAAGGCCTTTCCCTCGTTAACCTGTAATCAAGTAAGTAGTTAAAAGGTCTGGGGTTGTTTCCAGGTGTGTGGTTTTGCATTTGGAAGTTGTTGCTGTGACCAGACAACATGCGGTCAAAGGAGCTCTCAATTGAGGTGAAGCAGAACATCCTGAGGCTGAAAAAAAGGAAAAAATCCATCAGAGAGATAGCAGACATGCTTGGAGTAGCAAAATCAACAGTCTGGTACATTCTGAGGAAAAAGGAATTGACTGGTGAGCTTGGGAACTCAAAAAGGCCTGGGCGTCCACGGAAGACAACAGTGGTGGATGATCGCCGCATACTTCCTTTGGTGAAGAAGAACCCGTTCACAACATCAACTGAGGTCCAGAACACTCTCAGAGAAGTAGGTGTATCTGTCTCTAAGTCAACAGTAAAGAGAAGACTCCATGAAAGCAAATACAAAGGGTTCACATGTAGATGCAAACCATTCATCAATTCCAAAAATAGACAGGCCAGAGTTAAATTTGCCCAAAAACACCTCAAGAAGCCAGCCCAGTTCTGGAAAAGTATTCTATGGACAGATGAGACAAAGATCAACCTGTACCAGAATGATGGGAAGAAAAAAGTTTGGAGAAGAAAGGGAACGGCACACGATCCAAGGCACACCACATCCTCTGTAAAACATGGTGGAGGCAACGTGATGGCATGGGCATGCATGGCTTTCAATGGCACTGGGTCACTTGTGTTTATTGATGACATAACAGCAGACAAGAGTAGCCGGATGAATTCTGAAGTGTACCGGGATATACTGTCAGCCCAGATTCAGCCAAATGCTGCAACGTTGATCGGACGGCGCTTCACAGTACAGATGGATAATGACCCCAAGCATACAGCCAAAGCTACCCAGGAGTTCATGAGAGCAAAAAAGTGGAATATTCTGCAATGGCCAAGTCAATCACCAGATCTTAACCCAATTGAGCATGCATTTCACTTGCTCAAATCCAGACTTCAGACGGAAAGACCACTAACAAGCAAGACCTGAAGGCTGCGGCTGTAAAGGCCTGGCAAAGCATTAAGAAGGAGGAAACCCAGCGTTTGGTGATGTCCATGGGTTCCAGACTTAAGGCAGTGATTGCCTCCAAAGGATTCGCAACAAAATATTGAGAAAAAACTTTTTTGTTTGGGTTATGTTTATATGTCCAATTACTTTTGAGCTCCTAAAATGTGGAGTGTTTGTAAACAAATGTGTACAATTCCTACATTTTCTATCACATATTTTTGTTCAACCCTTTAAATTAAACGTTACAATCTGCACTTGAATTCTGTTGTAGAGGTTTCATTTCAAATCCAATGCAGTGGCATGCAGAGCCCAACTCACAAATATTGTGTTACTGTCCAAATATTTCTGGCCCTAGCTGTATTTTTAAAAATCCTCAGTATTTCTACTGTAGACTTTTTGACTTCATTGTTTGGTTATGCCTATATAATCATGATTTTCCAGCTTTACCATTAATAAGTACAGTAGTATAACCTCTACAATACGTTCCACCCCAATTTTAATTAATCTGACACATTTTTGCACTTGTACTTACTGTAATTAGCACATAATAATAAATCTCCCAATTTGGAGTTTTTATTGTATTACCAACTTCAATTTATTTCTTTTATTTATTTATTTGCATATTTACTTCTGTTAAAACTAATACAAACACATATGAACAGACAACAAAACTTTACTGACTTTGATAATTGGATGGCACTCACATTAAAACCCTATTGCCATCATCTTACTGAACAGAACATGGTCTTTTTTTTCTTTTTAATAATGTTCTTTATCTATTTCTGCCATTGCAGAGATTCTCTTCAAGTACTTTAAATCACATCTGCTTATGAAGTGCGTCACAGGCATAAAAATAAGTTGGATAGTTTTTTTTAATTAGCATTGTTTGTTCAGGCAGGATCTGTTTAAATAATAGTGAAGGCTTTTGATATAGCTCACATTTAATACTGAAAATAGCTTTGCATGCGGAAGAATGCCTGCATCTCAGTATATATAAATATCTGTGTGTGTGTGTGTGTGTGTGTGTGTGTGTGTGTGTGTGTGTGTGTGTGTGTGTGTGTGTGTGTGTGTGTGTGTGTGTGTGTGTGTGTGTGTGTGTACCACGTCTCCAGAGGCCAATAATAATCTGTGGTCAGGGTCAGGGGCCCTGAGTTATGAGAACATATTGATTCCAGTGAGTCTGGCAATGATTGAGGGCTGTTTGTGACCAGAGTCGCTCGTCGTGCTCGGCGTTCTCCATTGTGCACCAGAAAGCCCCGACAATTTGTCATCCAGAATTGATGCCGAACATATTCTCCCCTTAGGTTTGTTGACTGCAGCGGCACAGGTTTTTACTGGGCCACCAAGCTGACCCATAAAACCAGCATCATGGCCTCACCTCATGAGCAGACTGCGCGTGAGCGTGTGTGTCATCAAGGTCTCTAAAATTGGTTATCACGCTTGTGGTGAGTTATAAGTTCCTTCAATTTATTGCTTCCAAGCCATCAGATGATGTGATTGACTCATGAATCACCCTTTATGCTTGATCTAAAAAGCAACAACTAAACTGAGACTGAAGCCGATGTGGAAGTCGCTTAAGTGCGACATCAGGGAAAATAGCCCCGGGTGCCCATAAAGAAATAAAGGAAACCGTTTCCACCTCAGCCTTGTGTCTAAATATGATTCCAGTGCAGGTTTATTACTTACTGAAAGATTGAGTAAATGTGAATTATATATTTAAAAATCTGAAACCTGGGAAGCTATGTTCACTGTGTATTTTACTTCTATATTTCAAGAAGCAATGTCAACAAGATTTTTTTCCAAAATTGTGAACAGCTGACAACTAGAGCATAGAAGCCAGAATAGAGAGGAATTACAACTATTGTTTGTTTGTTTTTTCTATCTCAAGTCCTGGTGACGTTCTCAAAGTGTGGTCTAAGGAAATTATTTCACTGGAAGGCAAATCCCCTCTACTGTTGCCCCATGATAACAAACACAAGTCCACACCCCAACAAATCCAACTAAATATGAAGGATTGTGAATCAGAAATGGTGACCTGCAGTCCACAACAAAGTGCTCCTTTCATCCAGCACCAAATTATTAAATGGGTAGTTTTTTTGTTTTCCAGGCACAAAGTGCCATTTAATAGAATAATCAAGTGTTAATTTAAGTTGTTGTAAAAAAAAATTATACAAATATCAAATATGATTTGAACGAAATCTTCCTTCTTGATTTAACACCATGAAATTGGGGCTATGTGTCTTTAAGAAACTTCTGCTCTCTCTGAAACTCCACCTTCAGGAAATCATCGCAACGTGGCTCGTCTGTAGTCAGTTCCACCAGGTGTTTGCTAATTGCTGTTGGCTAGTCTGAAGGAGCTGAGTGGGAGACGGCTGCTCTGAGAGGCAGAAGCTCTGAAGCTTGGAAAATGCAGCTGTCCGGACAGAAATGCTACCCTTTGCATTTAATATGATTGCAGAATTTCAACACGAAAGCATCAATTTTAATGTTCTTACATGCTAGGTTTTAGTCTTCCCATTACATTGCAAATGAGGTGAATCCAATAAAATCAGAAAAATAAATGAGAAAAAAACCTAAAGTTCAGCTGACACCCCCTCATTTGCCAACGCCCGGCTTTTTCTCAGCACATTTGACATCTTTATCATAGATTTAACCCTGCAGAACGCCGCAACCAAATGCGACATAATTTCACCTTCGACCTTTCAACCGCGCCACACTTTTCCGTTTCTGAGGCACTCCCTTCAAAATGTGTTAATATTTCTCATCGAACCCGTAACAAGTTAATATTGATTTTATTTTTTTTTTTCTGAGCGACTGACAGTTGCTTTGAAAGACTCTGATGAACAAGTGGTGATTAACCATGAAACTGAGGTATGTCTGTGGGTGCTACTGGCACATCTGACGAGTTGTGGGAGTAAATGACAAGCTGTTTGGATGAGGCTGCCCAAATGGTCGATTCACCGTTGAAGCAGTTGCAGTGTTTTGACTCTCATTTTGAGGCGATTCCAGTCGATCAATAGGCAAGAAGATATTCTCTTTTCTTTCATTGGACTCTGTTGTTGTTGCGGCAATAATTGTGTTGCTTTAGATAATCACAAGTAGAAACTCTCAAGGAGTTTTTATTTCCAATCGCTTTGTAATAGGACAAATGTTGATGCACAGATGTTTCTGGATTTTTTTTTACACCGATCAGTAAATAACTAAAAGATACGTTTTATTTTTTATGGGCATCATGGGAAAAATTGGTCAAAAATGACCTCACTAAATAGAAAAAATATTTTAAAGTGTGTTTGCCCGCTAAGCCGTGCGCTATAATTTTAGGTGTTCTTGATGCAAAATGCCGTCTCAGTTTTATGCCAGACGTAACCAATCACATGTATTCCAAAAAAAAAAAAAAAAAACACTTTTATCTCATCATTTCACAATATTTTTGGAAGAAAGTTTTATGAACTTCTTGTCAGTTGTGAGATTTTTTTTAAATCCTTTTTTTTCTGCTGTGGTTTTCACTTTAGAAGTCACACTGACCTGAACTACGGCAGCTGCAACCTGCAGACCCGTCTCAGGGCTGTGACTGGATTAAAACATTTTAATCAAGTTAGTAGCAGAGTTTAAAGTTAATTTTTGTTTTAATCAAAAACTTCATAATAAAATAAGCAGCACTTTTGATCCAAAACCCCTTTATGCCACTTAATTACTGAGCAACAAACAAATGTATAGGGAGCTTGTAGAACTCCAAACTCTCAGAACGTGGCGGCCTCATAAATTCTCAAGCTTTTACAAATTCCTCCAGGTGAGAAAGGCCAAAAAATAAGTAAAAACATTTAAAAAAATGTATTAAATGAAAAAAAAAGTAGCTGCCACTTAAACTGAAGGTGCATCTGTCACAGAAACTGCTAACTTATTTAACAAAGCAGCTCTTTTACGGAGAGAAAACCGGGGCTGCGAGTCAAAAGACACTGATGGGAACAGATGGAGGATTCACACAAACACACGCATACGCATACGCACGCGCCACACACAAAAAGAAAGACACAAAGTATAACTCACTGGCTCAAAAACGGGAATTAATGAAGTAAATCATCACTTCCGTGACAGACACCTTGACAAATCTGTCAAGGTTCTCCCAGAGAGCATGTTCATCCCAGGACCCTCAATCAGAGGCAAAATGACACACCGCCCTTCGCAATATAAAAAGTAATGTGATTCTCTTTTATCTTTACAGCCAGATCTTCCCAGATGTACTTCTAGAAACAGCCAGAGGGTTTCTTCAACTCGCAGCGAACTGTCACTGCCACCCAGCTCTCCCCAGTCACCAGGCCGGAAAAATGCGGCAAGGTACCTTTACGTATAATTTAAGACGCGGGAGGTTAACGCGGCTCCCTGATCCCACTTCACGGCTTATTGCCCAGAGCGCACGCTCTGAAAGAAACGTTGCTGTTTCATGACCGCCATGATGGGGCTAAGCGCCAAGCTTGACCTCGCCAAATCTAAACATCGTAAAATCTTTATGTGCGTGTCGGTGGCCCAGAGAGTCCAAGCAAATTTCCTTCGCCCGTACTACCTCACAGAGCTCCAGGCGTTGAGATGGAGGGACATCAAATATGTTCTGACAAACTGCAGCGGGAGCATGAACGGCCTCCATGATAAGCGGGCTAGAGCTGTTCTAAAGACAGTGGCCTCTTGAGAGAATATTTAATGTACATCTACAGCGAGGTAAGGTAAATCTGTGCAATGTCCTGGAATGATAACGTGTTGGTGCAATTTGCAATCACAAATCTGCTGATGAATTCAAATGTGTGTCCTTTCACTTTATTTTTATTCCAGTATTTCTTTGTTTATGTGGGAAAAAAAACTTAAGAGAAACAGCCTGACTTTAACTCAGTTCGGCAAAGAAGTCTTGAAAGTTTTGTGAAGCAAAACCCTTTACAGAGCGTAGAGGAAAGGTGTGAGTGTTACCACAGTAAGGAGTGCATCGTTTATTGTTGTCGTAATAAACTGCTATTAATGTGTCACCCAATTATCTCTTAGATTATTAAAATGGTTATTTTTTGAGCAGTTTCTCCACTATTTGCATCAATAAGTTTGAAAATATAGTTCAGTTGCAACTCTTATGTGCAGTTCGGTGATAGAAATCATACTTTGTTATGCGATTAGTGTCCTAAAGAAGCATATTTAAAATGTTTGTTTTTCAAGAGAGTTATCTGGGTTTGTGGGCCTGTGATTGCTGTGTCATGCAGTCAGTCAAGCAAAACACAGCTTTTATTGTTACTTTTATCATTATCACAATAGTACCACCAAATATCATCACAGGAAGCTGGAGTCCATGATTTGAGATGGGTTGCTCAGGTTAAGACACTGTTGAACTTTAAGCAACTCCAGAAGAGTCTTACCTGGGATGACGAGGAAACGGGTCAAGGGAAATAGACCCATCTATTGTTAACCAATGCGTGAGTGTGGGATACAAGTGCTGCTGGGTAGAAATGCTGGGGCGGAGCGATTGACAGAGCGGACTGCTTCTATCAGAATTCTATCATTGGAGATTTTAGATGCAGGTTGATATAATCCGATATTTTTGGGCTGATATCGAACTGATTTCTGATACCAACATTGGATCGGAACAATCCTAGCACCTACCCACATTCCCAAAAACACCAACAATTGATGTAATGACAACAGTATCACTGTTTTTGGTTGGCCAACAAACTACACTCACCTGACCACCATAGAGAATCTAAAGGGGATGATAAAGAAGAATATGAAAAACACCAGATTCAGCGGCGCAGACAACCTGAAGGTTCCTTCTAAAGCAACAGGGGGTTTGTCAGGCTGATCACCTCCATGACACAGTGATGCAGTAATTCAGACTGATGCATTGAGTTTGAATACTGTACAGTACATGGGCATAGTTTTAATTAGGCCAACATTTCTCTATTAAAAAAAAATCTTTGCTTTGTTTTTGTTCTAATTGGTTTTAAACATGCAGCATTATGTATTTTCCAAGAACACAGTGCCATTTTACAGCAGAATCAAGTAACTGTGTTATGTTCAGTTGTTATAAAAATGGTTTATATATCTAATATGATTTAACAGAAATTTGACTGCGATCTTTAACACCTTGAAATTTGGCCACTGTCCCTTTAAGATGCTCTTGCTATCTCTGACGCTCTGCCTTCAGGAAGTCATCACAACGTGGCTCCTCTATTAACCCTTTAACAACATTTTTACCAGCGTTCAACCAAGAAGTAGCTCAGTAGATATGCAGTTCCATCAGGTGTTTGCTAATTGCTGCTAGCTAGTCTGAAGGAGCTGAGTGAGAAAGTCGCAGGAGACGACTGCTCTGTAATTCAAAAGCTCAGAAGCTCAAAGAGGAGGAGAGGTGCCTCAAAGGCAGAGCTAGGTCCAGCCAGGCGTGTTGCACAGCTAAGTGGTTGCCATGGAGATTTAAGGATATTTTTTCAAACATGCATGAAAGAATCAAGGCTACAGTCCAGGTGTGGCTTTAATGAAGGGCTAAAATGATCACATGACACAAACCTATAAAAAGTCAGTTTTGCATAATGCGCCAAGTACCTTAAAGCAATATTTTCTCAGAAACCGAATGTTGGATTTTTATTACATCGAAGCCACAATCATCAAAACTTAGAGACATAAACACTTATGCTACATTTTTAGCATGCAATGATTCTAGACAATATCTGCCAGTTTATTACAAGGCAACCCAGAGACCCACAGGGACAAACAACAATGAACTCCTCTGAGTCGGTTTACAGGAGCCAATTAAATCTACATTTTTGCACTACTGGGGCGAAGCTGCAGAAGCTGGAAGGAATCCATGCATTCAAAAGAAAAAAAAAACAAACTCCATGTAGCAGGAGTCAGAATCCAGGACTGTCGTGCTGCAGCACCATGTCCATCTAAATCGATATAGAATATTAACAACTGTCAAGGCCACATGTATCACTGTATTTTTATTACATCTGAAAAAAAAGAAACTTAAAACGAAGACTGGAAGATGGACTTCCTTCAAGAAAAGGATGAGATGGACACCAGCGTTCGCTCTCTGAATGCGATTATCTTATGGCCAGAGGCTTGAGACCCCGACCATTCTCTGGAGGCCACCTTGGCGAAGTTCATTCTGCAGAGAATTGGATTCTTCTCCAACGAAATGAGTGTACCCGTGTGTGTTGGGGTGTGAGGAGACCTGACCTTGAAGAATTGTTTGTTCCTATTCTAACAGTTTCTCTATTGCTTTCCCAAATGCTCATTCTCCTGGAGCAAAGCGATATCATAGCCTGTTATCATCTGTGTGTTGCTGCATGTGGACTGTACTGCTGCAGGATGGTGTCAAAGTAAGCATGTGAGGGAGTAAGAGCGCTAAGTGAAAATAAAAAGCTATTAGCAAAGCTTTCTTTGCAGGAAGCTATGCTAATTAGCTTACTGAAAATTGCATGCCCTCTAAACAATCATCCCATACTGCAGTGCTGAGACAAATTGTTTATCAGCAGTAAAATGTCTTACACATTTCTCTTGCTCTGACTTTGCTCAGTATTTGGAGGCGTGGCCAAAATGGACTGAACATCTTTGTTTACTTCCTCCACTGTTGTTGTCAAACTACAACCAAAGTGCAACAGCAATTCTAAAACAGAGCAGAAAATCAACGTTGTTCGCTGATTGGCCAAGAAAAAAATTCCTCCTGAGAAATCAAGCTGCATGGGAGAAATCCCAGATGGAGAACTGAAGGGAGATGAGAATCGACTGGGATTGCAGTGGAAAGCAATAGACATTCTGGTTTAGCAATGTCACGAGTTTGGTTACATAAGACATTAGTTACATAACTTGTTTTAAATTGGAGTCAATCAATGTGAAAATTTGGGCCGATATCAATATCTAATATTAATACTGCTATTATATTTGATAACTAATATTTACCAATATATATATGTATTTCCCTACACTTTCAACACATTGTAACACAATGTTTTGTTAGTGTTTTTCTGCTTTAGTTGAGCACTCCAATAATCCTCTGCTACAAAACTTGTTGAGTCTTATAATCACATGATTTCACAAATTCCACATGGCCGACCGATTAACCCTCAATTCCTGAAATACAAGCAGCAACAAAATGAAAATATACATCTCTTGATAACATCAGCGTAGCTTTCCTTATCGGATGAATAGCGATACGTTAAATTACCAACATCGGCTGATATTGATATCCTAATATATGGTGCATTCTTAGAGTCAGGAGAGAGGAAAGGATGTTTTCCTGCATCCGTAGCTCATAATGAGCATCCAGATAAAAACAAATCTACAGCCAGGATTACAATCTTCCAACGGCAAAATAATCCCCACGAGAACCAAATACAATTATAGGTGTTTCGATTTTGTGTTGCTATACATTGACAGTCTGAACTGCTTGCCCCATCAGTCAAGACGCTGCTGATTTCCTGTACAATGAAATCAGCAGTCTGGTTTCATTGTACTGGATGATTGTGGTAATTATCTCGACACCCAGAGAAGTGCTTTCAGCAAAAGTGCAATCAGAGTAACCTCATCCAGTGAGGTGCGATCTGGTTTGAAATGATCCCAGACATAAACTCAAAGAAAAAAAACAAACCTGCCTGGTGTTTGCACACTGGTTTTGCTCAGTGGCATTCTCAATCGCAGTTCAGAGATTCATCTCGTGAACTGTGGCAGTATTCCTGTTTATGTCAAGATTTGGACATATTGGACAAAACCGGGGGTTTTAGTTACCGGACAGTGATGCTCAGTGTCATGCAAGCTCAGTGAATAATCACAAAATACCGTTTCACACCCAGCCTTTTCTTCACTGTAGAAACAAAACAAAAAGGAGAAAAAAATGGAAAGCAACTGGGAACTGACTTAGCCTATCTGTTTTATGAAGCAGAAAATATTTTACCTCCTTTTCTCCATAATAAAGAATTGGCACAACACAGAGAGAGCATATGTTGAAATATTTTAGGAAAAATAAACTATGACAAAATCATTAGGCTTTCCAGCAAATAGCTATTCAGCTTTGTCTAAACTGTAACTAAAATGCAAATAAAATACATGCTGAAATAAGATAGCAAATTTCTTTAAGTTTTTAAGTTTTTAAAGCCCTGGTATTATGTATTTTCTAGCAGGATGTTGTCATTTTATAGCAGAATCACGTAGCTACGTTGCCTTCAGTTGTGCTGTGCATATGACATATAACTTTTAAAAAAAACTTGACTTCTTAAATTAACGCCTTCAAATTGGACCGCTGTCTCTTTGAGAAACACCTGGTCTTTCTTCGGGAGGTCATTACAACATGGCTCCTCCTTTTTTTTTTTTTTTTTCCAGCGTTACACGGAGAAGCAGCTCGTATAGTGAGCTCAGATGTCCAGTTCCACCAGCTGCTTGCAAATTGCTGCTGGCTAGTCTGAAGGAGCCTGGTGGGGAGTAGTAGAGGAGCGCTGCTCTGTGAGGCTTAAGCTTAGAAACTGCAGCTCTGAGGAGGAGCTTTGTTGTTGAAGGCGGAGCCAGGCGATTTGCACAAGTGAATGGTTGCCTTGGGAGATTAAATGACTTCTCAAACATGCATGAAAGAATTAAAGCAACAGTCCAGAAATGTTTTGGATGAGAGACTGATATCATGATGTAAAGCTCAGAAAAGTCAATTTGACATATTGTCAGGTGCTCGATACGCCATCTTTCTTGCAAACAGAGGTTGAAGGCCCTCAAAGTTGACTTGAATATGACATCACTTGTCACAAAGAAAAGATGGCAGTTCCTTCCATCCTAAACAGCCTCTAAAAGTGCCTGAGAAGTGAAGGACAGAAGAGACGTCTTTCATCCCCAGAACCAGAACCAAACATTAAGAAGCAGCATTTAACTTCTATACACCACAAATCTGGAAAAAAATAAAAACACCCAGAAAACCAGAGATTAGCTGAAACACTGAGTTCCTTTAAACCAAGGCTAAAAACCCACCTGCATTTGAACCACGATAAATGGAACATTGACTAACATATTCAATGCACATTGAACCTAAATTTATATCCTGATATAGAAACGCCGTGTAGATAAGGAATCTTATGTCTAACCTTTCATAAACCTGAGATTTTCTTTGCTAATAACAGAACACATGATTTCAGCCGAAAGAGCGCCCCCTTTTGCCTGGATGCGAAACTTTTTTCCTTTTTTTTTTTTTTTGCCATAAGTTAACCCAGACTGGTCTGCACAACCAGTTGACAACTGTTTTGCGTCACATAGGAACAATAAACGAATTGAATATATTCGTATGGTTAAACGATGCTCGTTTCTCAAACAATTCAAACATCAAACCGTCTGAACCGGAACATCGGCGACGACAAAAACCGCAAACTGCGCTTGTCGGACCACATTCCGGTGTATTTTAAAAAATCGATGCTGAAGCAGAGACAGTTCGCATTTCCATTCGACTTGCGGCTCTGAACGTGAACGCCACGCACTGCATGTACTTCATACTCAAAGAATGAGGGACAAACACGGGTCTATTAATTAGATCCATTGGTTATTATTATTATTCAATTTGAGTTTTAATGTCCAAACTCAAATTCAATATCTGTAATGAAGCAGTTCATAAAATTATAAATAAATAAATAAATAAATAAATAAATAAATAAATAAATAAATAAATAAATAAATAAATAAATAAATGTCACGCTGATGTTAAAAAGTGATGTAATGTCCCAAAAATTTACAAGGCCTCTGAGACACAGGCAACAGACTCATATGAATCGGAAGTGTTTATTGTTATTATTATATCATTATTGCTATTAATATCGACGGGATTTGATTTCAGTTGTGTTTTAAAAGCTAAACTCTTGTTCCATTGCGATCTGAATTCAAGCAACAGGAAACGACAGACGGACGCGTTGCTTTCTCTTACCTGTTCAGACATCAAACTGGACGTCTGAGTTGTGCAGGAGAAAAAAAATAGTTTAAAAAAAAGCAAAAAAAAAAACGCCCTGGCAATCCTCAAACGTGAGCGCCACTTTCCAAATTCTTCACTGTAACTCCAGAGCCCGAACACTGCGTCTCCCCCATGAGCAGGCTCGATATTCCAACCGCCTTGCTTTCAAAAACAAAAGCGAAAAATGAACACAATCACAACCGAAGTCGTCCTCGGGGTTCAAAAAGTCCCCGATATTGATTTCCTTCTCGTTTTAAGTCATTCGGTGGTGAAATTTGTTGCGTAACCGTGAAAGAAGGAAGGGGCAAATCACTGGACCCCGACGCGCCTTGAAGCCATGAACGTCGGTCCCCGCGTTCCCTCCTTCCCTTCCCCATCCGCCCTCAGTTCACCGCTATCGCCGCGAACTTAAGTGATGAGACCGAAGGAGAGAGGCGCATCCAAGTTGAACACGAGGCAGCTCCATCCGCGGCCAGCGCAGGGCTGACGCGCTGCGCCCCCAGAGATAGAGGAGCTCAAACACGCGTCTTGAGGCGGCAGATCGGCGCAAATACAGTAAAAAAAAAGGAGGGGGAAAAAAAGAGGGGAAATAACACAAATCAAAATGCCAGAAAAAGGCTCCTCATCGCGAGCCTCTTGGCGTTCGCTCCATCACCAACTTCAATCCAAAACGCTCCTCGCGCTCCGCGTCGCGAGCGGAACGCGGCTCTCTCGCCCGTCACTTGGTTCGTGCATCTCTGCGGGACTCGCCTCTCTCTGCAAAAGTCGGTGGATTCCTCAGTGGACGCTCCAACAACAAAAATAACATTTAGAAAAAAATAATAATAAATGAAAACGGAGAGAAGGGAACTACATTTCCATCTAAACCCAGAGCAGAACGCAGCTTTTTTTTTTTTTTTACACGGGTCTCTCACCCGCCTGTTGCGACAATTATTATTATTATTATTATTATTATTATTATTATTATTATTATTATTATTATATTTGTTTATTTATTCACTGTGGGATCGCGGCGCACGTTTCGGAGCGCAGCGGTACAAAGCAGCGACGCGCTCTGTGGGTGATTTCATCCCGTCTGAACCGTTTCACCGCACTCTCCTTGTCGGGGTATTTTATTGGCAAAAAGGGCCACGTGAAAGATCTCAAACACACGCGGACCCGAAGTTGCCTGGTGGTGTTTTTTTTTTTTTTTGCTGATATTTGCTCCCACCGGGTGGAGGCGCTGCTGTGTCTGCCGCCGGGTTCAGGTGGAGTGGGAGGCAGGAGAGCCTTTGAGGTGCAGCCTAATGAATATTTCAACGGCGGCAGCCCTGAACGCAGAGAGAGAGAGACGCGGAAAAGAGCAATGTAAGCGTGCGCGAGCGAAGATGCGCGCGCGTACGAGGCGCCGTGTCGCGCGCAAGTGAGGATATATAGCACGGAAAGATGGGGGGGATGTTCTCTGCAGAAAACCGACCTCGGATCAGCACCAAGGACAGCGACCGTTTCAGCAACATGAAAACACACTTAAAAAAAGTCATAAAAACCTCAAAATTATTTGTATACGTACAACCAATATATTTATCGATACTCCAGTAATTATCGGAACTCAATGTTTTGCCAGTTTTACAGTTTTCTGGAAGTTTGTTCCAGGTTTGTGGTGCATAGAAGCCGAATGGTTCCCATGTTTGCATGAGCAACATGTCCATTTAGAGAAGTTTTACAGTTCAGACGTATGGATAAAAAATAAATCTGGTAACATCTGGTGAAAACTTGCAAATTAAAATAACCAACAATAAAAGCTTTGGGCGGAGCTGGACCCCAAAACCTGCAACGTCTGCCATAGACATTAAATTTTTTTTCCATTCTTCATTTATTATTCATCATTCTTGTGGATCCTTTGGTGGGTTCATGGGGGTTTTGATGAAACATATTGATCTGAGTCAGCTGGGTTTACACCAAGGCCGTGGCAGAGGATTTGTGTTGCTTTGGATGCGTCTCACGTTCAACCCAAATGTTCAAACTTTTCTTTTTTTTCCCTTCAGCAAACTTCGTCACCGTTATGAAAGCCGAACTGCGGTCAAAGGACGTTAGAATATTTTTAAAAAGTTTTCGAGTTACCACTCTCTGACACTACACTATAGTAGAGACAGTGTTGGAATTGTATGAATTTTGACAGAATTCATTTTCATTTCAATCGTCTGACATAGAAAAAAAAAATCTTTGAAGGAGAAAACACAATAACGGATAAAGAATAAACCAAAGCTGCCCAAAAGGCTCAGGTTTCTTTCACCGGTTCTCTTTGTGAAGACAGGTCCTTTACATTTTGACAGAACAAGTCAAAAAACCTTGTTTGCAAGAGTCATAATTGACCAAAGTAATCCAAATATTGACATACCAACAACAAAAAAAACTCAATTCTTAGAAACCACTTTTGTTGGAATGAAGGATTTATTATTTCTTCGATAGAGAGAATCTACATTGTTGGAGAGTTTGATCTGTTCATCGGCAAAGAAATCCATAACTAGTCCCTGTTAGTCCCCACAACTAATACAACAAAATTAATGTCTGGTTTTACTTTGAGATACATAAGGCAAAAAATATGTTTTCACCCAAACTTTTTGGTTTCACATGCATTTGATATTTTAAAATAGTCTGACACGGACAAAGACTGTTTTGAATCGATGCCCAGACTCTCCGTGTCCTCAGTCCTCTTCTATAGCATCTCTTCGTGTTTTTATTGGTAATTACATAAAGACAAAGAGAAAGCAGCAGTGTGATGTATCAAAATCCCATTGGATTACAAAATGTCCTCATCCTCTGCCAGCACAACAAGGAAGGTCAAGTGTTCTCCAAGACCCCACAGAGAAACCGGCTGCTGAGTACCTCGGTCACGTTCGCGCCGTCTCCTCGAAGCTCGATTGTCTCTTTTCATGTCGGGTTCTCAAGCCACTGATGGACCACAGAAAATAGGACACGGTGGACGCAGTGATTGACTTTTATTTTAAGTTTTCTGAACGGATTCTTGTCTTGGGACAAACTTACTCCGCAAGCTAAGGTAAAACAGACAAATTAAAGCCTTAAGAAATAGATGTCATTTTTCAGGTGACAAAGTCAAGCAAAAAGATGCAACAGCATGGAGAGGAAGGTCTATGGATAGGATATGGAGCACTTTATTTGTAGACGTAAAAACCAGTCTAGGGGCTAAGGAGTAATTTTGCACAACAAGGGAAAAGTAAGCTGATTCAAAGTCACAACAAGTCGATAACTGATAGATTTTCTAAAGTCTTAAGTTTAGAAAAGGCCGGTGGTAGGAACGCTAAGGCTCTGCACCAGCAACCCAGTGTGTTTTTTATGTTAACAAATGTAAAATGTTACAAAAATTTGGAGGTGCATGATCATAATTTGGAAATGAGAGCACATGGTAGGTACAGGAACGGCTCAATTGGCGCGCATCTCCTCTCGCCCACTTCAATGTGTCAACTATAGGTTTAGCTCAAGGTTCTGGGGACTGGCAGAGTAAGTAGCAACATACACGTAAGCTACATGTCAATTTTAGCTTACAGATAAAAGTTACATTAGCTAAGCTAATTCTTTCAGTCTGGTAGTAAGTACTACTGTGGATATCACAGATATTTATCGTAGTATTACACCGATGTGAGTAAGTACTCAAAAGTTTTGCTAGAGTAATAATTATAATGCACTCACATGGTTTATAAGCTAGATAGGAAAGAGGTGAGAGCTAGCTCTAAGCTTGTGTCTTATTTACTGTCACAGCAACTGCCTGCCAAGATGGCTGTCAGTTACCAACTATGTATTGACCCTTTGCAACTATGTCCCTTTGTCACTCGGGGTGCCATGACAGACATTGGAAGTGAGGGACTGTAGTATTTAACCGAGAGACTCAAATTGTTTTCCCCAAAAGCTGTGTTTGCCAATTTAGCGGGGCTTCTTTTATTTTCAAGTCGAGCTAATTTGTATGACCATAGCACGCCTGGTTTGGGCTCTCAGACCCCGATATTTTTGAAAGTTGACAGCTAGCTCAAGAACCGACCCGGACCTCCTCCCTCCTGATGTGCTGGTCAAATTGCAGACTTTGGCTGAATTCACACCACGTGATTTATGCCGCCATTTCAGAAGCAGCATTCCCCTTTACACCGGAGCAACCTTGTACAAAAGACGACATGCTAACTGGTTTTGTCCATACATGCTAGGCTACATGACCGTGGGGCATCCTGATGCAATATTTGCATCAGGATGCAATATAGGCCTACTTATAAAGTAGACCTATATGAACTCTAATCGTCTCACCTTGTAAAATGTGTTTTACGAAGTAGGGATTACACGATTAGCCTACATCGAGGTAGTCATTATTCATGATGGCTGCCATTTTTTGCCGCCGTATTTTTCCTCATTAAAAGTCATTTGATAAAACGATGAATTTAGTTCGGATCCTTGTTTGTGCAGCCGATTGCGGAGCATCTGTTAATGACTTTTAAAGTGAAATCAACTCAGTAAAATCGACATTAGGCCCCCAGACGTCTGTTTTTTACAGGAAGCGCATAGGTTGCTTCAACATCCGTCACGGCGGGGCTGGCAGAGATCTGGAGAGAGTGACGTCACGCACCCGATGGTCGATATCAATCACTTGGAAGTTAACACAGTCATGGTGTATAATCTTTCTATTTTTACATTGCTGACATATCGCATTAAAATCGCCGTGTGCCATGAATCATTCTCTTTAATTCAGTCCCGCCGCGGTTACCCGAACAGTATGCGGGTCACGTGCTCCGAGGCGCCGATCACACATTGAGAAATGCCTCCTGAAGAGATTTCCTCATTAAAACAAAGGACGGGCCGCGGCTTGTCCTCCAGAAAGTCTCCCCCTCACCCTGTGACAATGTGTCGGCGACGCTCCGGCAGTCTTAGATGCGGACCCGACAAGGCTTTCATCACCAAAGCCGCCCGTTACTCAGAGAGCCGCTGAAGCAAAGGCCTCATCAAGTGTCCTTGTTTATGGATATTTTGTCACGTCGGAATGATCAGCGGTGCATCTGCCTGATAGGCCATTAAAATGTCCCAGCAGGGGGGCATCTTTGGTGATTACTCTTGTTTTGCCCCATTTCCACCAACTTGTCATTGTGGTCATTTCGTTGACCTTCAGGGTTAAATGCTCTCGCTGAATGCTTTATTGTTTTCTGGTATGTTAGCAGTGGCACCCCAGAATATATATATATATTCTTAATCAATCGATTAAAATGTTTTATTTTAATTTATTAATCATACTCTAGTGCTGTGATAAATCACAAATAATCACTGTGCCTAACTTTGTAAGCTTGAAATATAAATATTCACGCAAGTTGTTGTTCTTGCATGAATGGTCCTGGGCAACCAATTTTCAACGCAAACAGTTGTCAGATTTATTTTATTTGCTTTTTGTGCAGGTAATGCAAAAAAAGCAGAGGAATCAGCAGCAACTAAGGGAAACTTACTCCACTGCACATTCATGCAAGTAGTGGCGAGCATGTTCAGGGAACGACTGACAAACAGGATATGTCAAAAACCTCCACATCTGCATGTTTTCAAGCAAAAATATTCTTATTATCTCAAACCAAACTTGTCTGAAAATGATCCATTTTACAGGTTTTTATATTTAGATATATGTGTAAAGCAATACTGTTTGTAGCTCAGTTACCAAATCCTACCTGCCACGGACAGGGTCACATTGCAAGTGACTATTTTTTCTGCTGCCAAACAAACATATTTAAAGTGCTTTTTATGCATCCAGATATTTCATAAAGCAAACGTTGCTAACCTTCTCTTTCAAGCTTTTTATGCATTTTAATGCAGCATAAGAAGGATTACACACCTCTCTCGGTGAGACGATTCAATGGCCACTTGTCCAGAATTCTATCCCACACATATTACCATATGAGCCAACAATACCACCTACGGTCTTGGCTTACCTGGTAGCACACGCGCGCACACACTCATGCATGCGCACGCACGCACGCTTACACACGCTCACGCATACATTGTGCGTGCGCACCGGATGGTACACAAACGGAAAGAACTCAACACTGCTAAACTGTGCTTTGCAGTGAGGTTGGTGGGTCAAGTGGTGAGGTCGCTCCATACTCTGCACAGCATTTTTCACCGGCTGCCAGCCTTTTAGATCGGCACTGTTTTGCGTGCGTGCGTGTGTGTGTGCGTGTGTGTTTGCTATAAAAGTGGGCGCTCACGTCGGACATCTTGAATATCCGTCACCATACACATTATGCAGATGACAGCTAACCACCTGGTGTATGTTTAAATCATGAAGTACGCCATATTACAAGAGACAAAACGTCCGCCGTGTGTGATTTGCACTCACACACACACGCACACACACACACAATACTGTTCTTTGTCTTTGGAGAAGCTGGATCCACTCCGGTGCATTCTTCCCAGCTATGTAGCCCAGATTAGTGGCCCCTGACTAGGCCGTAATGGCAGAGAGCGCTGCCTCATCATCTGGCAGCGTCGGGCTCCGGGGCAGCTGCGGGCCTCCCAGCTCCTCCAGAAAACTCACACGTGTCTTTCGCTCTATCAGCAAGTGGAGGGACTGGTTCTCTATTGTGCTTGTGATGATACTTTAATGGCCAATTATTATGAGTGCACAGGGCTTTAAGCCTGATAGGCTGGGACATCTTGACAGCTGCAGTGCACACAAAACAATGCCAGAGAGAGATTTGTGATCACTTTGGTTATTTCCTGACCTTCCTTCTCTGCTGCTGCTACTGCTGCAAAAAAGAAAAACTTAATTTGAATTCATGACCCTGACAGTAACACAAGTGAAACCAGTAGCAATTGTCGGATGCTGACCTACTTTAGGTCCATTTCAACTCAAAGGACCTTTGGTCAAGTCAAATCAAATTCATCCTGAGGCTCAACAACGTGAATATTGGCCGTGTTTATTGCTCCAATGTTTTGTCAATTCATGTTGACGTTCAGCTTGTATGTATGCTAATTTTGTTTTCAATTTTTTTTGCTAATGTTGACGCTCAGAAAAATGCGGAATAATTCATAAGCCATAACCGATCTTAGCACATGTACTGAAAGTGTATTAAAAGTTTGTTCACCTCAGTGTCTGTGGTCTCCAACCGTTGCCTGTTGCTCCAGACCAGCCAGAAGCAAAGTGGAGGTGAGTGACGTCTTGCAATTGTTGGTTCCTATTTTTATGATCACACTCATACGCATCCTTCCCCTCCCATCCCTGTCTCTCTTGACATTTAACAGTCTGTACTCGTCTCCCCTGTAATTTCTTGTCATCACTGGCAATCTGGCTATCTAAAGGGAGGTTAAGGACGCGAGTCGGAATAGACAGGTTGGGCTCGAGGCGAGTAATGATGGCATTTGCTGGCGTTCTGTAGCAGTTGCAAACCGAGTCAAGTGTTTGACCGAGGCGGATGATTTCGTTGAGAGCGTGCTGAAGACAACAGACACCATGTCAGCCGTGTTTGATGGTGACAACATGGGTGGAATAAGTAGAGAGGGCAATGTTTGTACTTTAAAATTAACCTCGAGATCGTTCTTGTCGTAAAAGTCATTAGCTTTCAAATTTTAAAAAAGTGTCCTAAGCCTGAACATTCATTGAGATCTAAATCATAAAAAGTACATTTACGAACAGTTTGTATAAAATAAAATAACTAAAAATTAAAGAGTATTAGCTTTAATCCAACACATTGTAGTTTATTTAGATCTCGGAGTCACACATATATCTAAGATACCAAAATAAGGTCTAAAATTAAAATATGGAAAATAAACACTTAAAGAAGACGTTAAAAATGCCATAATAATTAAACGTTGGCACAAATAAGTTCAAATAATAACCATTAATAGAAGATGAACAAAGCGTGAGGCTTTTCCAGAGGCAGCAGCACAAACATTGTTTTCTAATGACTTATTTAGAACAGCGTTTATATCAAAAGAACTGTTCAGATGTTCAGATGTTTATATATAATAAGTAAAATTAGACCCCATTTTTGTAATACTATATAACAGATTCCGATTCATTTTGATTTCATGTTTTCAGTTGATAGAGGGAAAAAAAAACCCAACAAAAATAAAAACTAAATTCAGGTGCACTGAGGCATGTTGTCCATGGTGCTGTATGATGGTGACATGAAAATCCTGTGGCCAGGCCGTCTCCTGTGGATGGACCATCTGCCGCTATTGGCAAGCAACAGCGACGGTATGGGCCGACATACCAAACATGATGATTGTCATAAAGAGCGCACGCATCACAGTGTCTATGGTGATTTGATTACGAGCAGTTCTTCATTTTGAGCGAATTAAAATTTCTTTGGAAAATCCTTTAGAGCACACAGCAATTCATGTTTTATTGAGTCACCAAGTCCCTCACTGGTTCTTTTAAATTGGAAAAGCTTAGGGTGGCAGGGCAGTTGGATTCTGTCCTGGCTGTCAACAGGGGAGAAGCGGGACATACCTTGGACATGATGGGAGTCCAACCCAAAGGCACAGTCATGAACTCTCTCTCCTCAGAGGTCAGCTTTGAGTTCAGTCATCAGTTAACCGAGCATGCATGTTAACTGACTGCAGGAGGATCTGGAGAAAAGCCACATCAGAGCCCCACCTGAGATCTGAAATGGAGGTCTGGTTATGTGGCAGAACTGCTCTCATTTATCTCTCTCATCAAAAACATAAAGTGTTTTCTTGATTCTTTCATGCATGTTTGAGAAATCCTTTCATCTCCCATGGCAACCATTCAGTTGTACAAAAAGGTTGGGGGGACCCAGCACCACCTTTGGGGCTCCTCCCTTCACAACTGCCCCACTCTGCTCCTTCAGACTAGCCAGCATCAATTAGCAAACACCTGGTGGAACTGGACATCTGCTGCACTCATTATAGCAGCTACTTCTCAGTGAAACACTCCTTAAAACATTGCTAAGGGGTTAATAGAGGGACCATGTTGTGTGGAGTAACAGAAAGAACAGACTTTTTTAAATAAACAGATGCCCAATTAAAAGACATTAAATAACACCATGTTTTTAAGTCATATTTGATATGCATGGCATTTTTATCACAACTGAAGTTAACATAGTTACTTGATTGTGCTATAAAATGGCCCAATGTGTCCCTTTAATTTTTGCCAACATGTGCCTTCTGGTGTAATGTGGTTCTGTTTTTGAGTGGCCCAGCTGAGTCCCGACCAAAGACAAAAGACAAGCTGGCAACTATTATAGTCATAGCAACGCCTGAGTCAGCGATAGAATGAAAATTGCAAGAGGTATCAGCAATTTAGTCCTCATCTGCATCTACATGCAATAGCATTGATGACTCTGTCATTTTTTTCAACTTTACAACCACAATTTCTCTTTAGATATTGTATTGAGTTTTTAGGAGAAAGACGCAAATAATAAAAAAAAGAACTATAAGATTGAAAAACGTTTCAATATTTTTTACAGATAACCTGAAAACTATGACAGATTTGTTTTCATCCCCCATGAGCCAATACAAATAGGTGCTGTTTGTTATACAAGAAGTCCTAAGAATGTCCCACTGATTTTTGTGGTTGTGAAATGAAAAAAAATGTGGGGGGTGAGGAGGGAGTCAAGAGGTTTGACAATTTTGCAAAGGTGCACTTCATTCTCTGAATGTATCAATATGACTCATTCATTCACTCAATCGCTGAGTGTTCACAAAATGTAATGTTTCTTTTTTGTTGCGCTGCTCCTGCGCTCTCAGTTTCAGTCCTCCACTGCCCCCTGCTGATCAGTATTTGGTACTTCTCATTTTGAAACTGAGTCCCAGGCAACAGAATATGAATTCCAGTCAAATCAGTGCACATTATGTTGTGCTCTTATTTGTTCTTGTGAATAATTAAATATGTCCTTTAATTATTAGATTCATTTTCTTTACTTTTACCAATGTATGGTAATAAATCTAAACAGGTTTTAGTCAACCACATTTTTTCTGCTGTACACAAGGAAATTACCATGTTTCATGTAAACAGAGTAAATTCAGTGATACCTGACATATTGAGTGGGCAACTGAACAAAAAGTAACATTTTAAAAATGTTTTACCTCACAGTATATAATTCTGTGACGGGGTTCTGTGGGCATTTCTCATGTATATTTAGGTCCAGAAAAGTGAATGGAGAAACAAGGTTTCTTTTTCTCTTTCTGGGTTTTTTTTTACCCAAACAAAATACATTTTATTGCTTTATGGGGAATTTTTTTTACAATCTGTATTTCAGAGAAGGTTTTTAATTTTGGAATTAGCAATAAAAAATGTAATTTTTTTATTCTTTCAGTTCAATTCAATGCTCTAAAAAAAAGCTTGAATTGTTCATTCTTGGACTGAGCATATCATTACCGCACAATCAGAATCACTGGGCTGTTTTATTATCGTTTTAAAACTTTTATTATTATTATTATTCATACTGTTGGTATGAGAAAGCTAGTCTGGATGCGAGTAACATCTGATCAAAGCGGCTGGATCTGAAAAATGCAGTGGATTTAATCTCATCGCACGCCAAGGGATGAAACACAGACCGCTGGCCTCCCTATAACACCTCTGTTCTGCTGAATTATTCAACAGGAGTGGAATGGCAACCAGTGTGAGCATATGTGTGTGTGTGTGTGTGTGTGTGTGAGTGTGCGTGAGTGTGTGTGTGTTTTTGGACATTTGCTCCTATAGAAACCTGTGTCCATGCTGCACCCACATCCCTTCATCCCCAACACTTTCCCTTCATCTCCACCCGTCTGATCCGTCCGCTGTCCGCCTGTCGTCCGGATGAGGTGAATGTTCACGGTGGTCACTACAGGGCTGCAGAGGGTTACCGTGGTAATTGCTCATCTCATTTAATGGGTCGGCATTTCTTTTGGATTTTGTGTATCAAAGGCAGGAAACTTCAAAGTGATTAAGGGAAGAAAAGAAAATCCATTGGAGCTCAGAGTATATTAGATTATGTTTATGGTTGAAAGTAAGTCAAAGTCAGTAATGACAGGCAATCATTTGTATATTTTACAATATTTCAATACTTTACATGAATATATAATCTATTGTATTATTCATGAATTATCAATGTTTAATTCAATGTATTTACATAATAATGTATTAGAAATTAGATTGGGGAAATAATGGAATAGAATATATTACAATATATTTCCAGGAACGTATTGGACTCTACAGTCTCTCTGTAGTGGGATGTGGTGGAACGGAAGATTTTCCATTACAGAAGTTGGAAGCAGATCCAACCGAATGCTATCAAAGTGTCGCTCATAAAGCGTCTGGTATGTTTATGTGTGGTGCAAAGGTGCAAATACACGAGATGTATGAATCTGAACCAGTGTGGTCCAGATGCCAGCTGACAAGGACAAGCAAAGGGCCAGAGCACTCATCGTCACATCATCTGATTCATAAAGCGCTATAGATTTTTTCTTCTTTTCTTTATTTATTTTTTTTCCCAGGAAGGTCTATCTCAGCAACCCGCATTAATTCATCAAAGAGCACTTGAACTCGGTCGAGTCTTCTGAGTTGCTCCTTGCTTCACCCTTCACACATGAACACCACGCAGGAACAAAGACAGTCAAGGATCTTGACTTTCTTTGAACAGTCAAAGAAAAGTCCTGCTATACTTCTAGTAGCATTTCTTGAAGGTCACGCCTTTCCACATTGACTCCACATCCACAAGACTGGATTTTTGGGACATTCCAAAGAAAATGTTTTTAAGAAAAATGCTCTCTTGCTTTTTTTTTTGTTTTTATTTTGAATTTTTGGGAAATTGATTTAAATGAAATTTAATATTCCTTGGTTTCTGTTCGTATTATTGTTTTTAGTGGTATTTTACTGCCAATTTTATTATTCCATTTATTTTATTTCTTAATTTATCATATGTCAATCTATGATAAAATTCAATTTGACTGCCGAAGGAGGAACAGCTTATCCTGCTCTCTCTCGTCCTTACTGATAACTCTGCCTGTGAATTATTTTTTAATTTTAAGGCGACAGTTTTTATAGTTATATTTACATTATTGACATCTTAACTGGATTTTTCCAAACCTAAGGACTGGGGGATTTTCTTACTTTTATTTTCACCTTACTTTTCTTTACCTCCAAGTTAAACCAGGGCAAAATGCCTCTGGCTGACCCCAAGGACATGAGCAGTATTTTACAACGACTTCAGTTTATAGAAATGAAGATTAAACTACTGGAGGTGAACTTTGAGATCAACGCTACTTGTGGAAATGAAACAACTCTTCCTCAAATCAACGGAGAGGTCGTGCGCCCTGCACCGAGCAGCTCACCCTGGAACGCTCTGGGTGCCAAGCCGAAACGGGAGTCTCGCACTGCGGATCCGATGAGACGATTATCAGGGAGAACCCCGCACCTGGACGAATCAGCGTGGCCGGCTCTGAGCCGAAACCCACCTTCAACTTCAACACCTGCTCCGCCAAGAAAGACAAACAAGCAGCTGCAACTAAAACGCCTCCACCGACCCCACTGACCCCACTGACCCCGCTCCCAGGGACAAAGCAACCAGCAAGAGCCTCAAAACATTCTGACTCTGTGGGAATCCCACTGAAAAACAGATTTTCTGCACTCCAGCCTGAGCCCTCTGAGTGAAACTTCGCCTTCAAACATCAACAGTGAGGCAAGACCAACACATCGATCCCCCAAAGCTCCCAAGGACAAAGCGACCACCAGGAAAACTAAAGGTAACCCAAAAGTGCTTGTTGTTGGAGATGAGGCAGTAAAGGGAATCAGTGACGTTTGCAATCCAAGGAAAACAAGAGTGATGTATTTTCCTGGTGACACTGTATCTGATTTAACCAACAAACTGCTCTCTCTAACCACTGATCAGCCAGATATTGAGACTTTAGTTGTGCATGTTGGAGCCAACGATCTGGCAAAGCAAAAGTCTGAGATTCTGAAAAAGGACTTTAACATTCTTCTGGACACTATGGGAAAACTGAGAATGAAGTTATTTCTCAGTGGTCCAATTCCATCACCTCAATGGGGAGACGAAAAACACTCCAGGCTGCTCACGATCAACAAATGGCTGATTAAAACCTGCTCTACCAGCTCAGTGACCTTCATCGATAACCTCTGGATCTATTGGCAGCGCTTTCACCTTTTTGGAAGAGGAGGACGCAATCTTAATAAACATGGGATAAAGCTACTCGCTGCAAACCTTTTTTATTTTATCAAACAAGGACAGCAACAGGATCATCGCGTCAGAAGAACAGGCCCAAGGATATCTGACCAGGATGGAACGCTCCCCGGATCAGGAGCACGATATTCCAAAACAAGCTGATAAATCGACTGGAGACGGAGCGACTGCTTCCCTCGCTCCTTCCCCCCTCCCTCTCTGCTCCTCCAAGCATTCACAGGATTCAATGGATACCAATGAAGAAATGTCTTCCGGACCAGAGTTTTCTTAAATTTACAGATGGAATGAATCAACAGGTTCGCCTCGGCACGTCTCTCCTTAGCACTCACGTAGCAGACCTCACTACATTTAAGCAACCTGCCCCTGACCTCCCAGAGGATCCATCACTCTGCGTTTCTGAGGTCTGAGGCCGGGGACCAGATATTATCTTTACACCCGTCTTCCTCCAGAATGCATCTGGCCCCCTGGAAATGCAGAACAGGACATTACCTGTCCGGATCACTACAAGAAAATTTACAAAAAATAGAAATATGAAATACAGCGGTCCTAATTCAAACCTCAGAGTGATCCCCTGCCTAAAGGAACCTCAGACTGAAAATCTTTTGGCCTCCAAGCCACTTAAAGTAGCTCTTTTAAATATCAGATCACTCTGTGCTAAAGCTCTGTTAATTAATGATTTCATCACTGAGTATAATGTTGATGTTATGTTTCTGACAGAAACATGGTTGAATGACGATAATGACCAAATTGTACTCATTGAATCAGCGCCTCCTGACTACAATTTTTTAAGTGAGAATAGAAAACATAAAAAAGGAGGAGGCGTGGCTTCTATATTTAAAAATACCATAACTGTAGTAAAATCTCTTTCGGTCATTTCACATCTTTTGAGTATCTTGGAATTCAGGTTAAAGGCTTCAAACGAACTTTGACACTAACTTTATACAAAACTCCAGCATATGTGGAAAATTTCTTTACTGACTTGAATGATCTTCTTCTCTCATATGCATTGATTATGATTGTTTAATAATTGTTGGTGATTTTAACATTCATGTGGACAAACCCGAAAACAGAGGAGCAAAAAAGCTCTCTGATATTTTAGAAAATTTTGGTTTAACACAACATGTTAAACAAGCAAACACACTCAAGGACACACACTGGACCTGGTTATCAGTAAGGGTGAGAATATTTCCAATGTCTCTGTAATTGATGTCGCCCTGTCGGATCACTTTGCTGTTATCTTTGAAGGTTCTTTATTCTTTGACCCACTTGGACAAACAGCTACTGTCACAAAACATTCTTTCACAGAAAAAAACAGCAGAAACATTTAATCAAATCTACTCTTCCTCCTCACCCTTAAGCTGTAATGATGTAGATCAGTTGTTAGATGATTTTCAGTCTAAGTTTCATATATCATTGATTCCATTGCCCCAATTAAAGTAAAGGTTTTGACTGGTAGAAGAAATCTCCATGGAGAAATGCACAAATAGTTCGGTCTGCAAGACAAGTCTGCCGCAGGGCAGAACGACAATGGCGTAAAACTCAACTTCACGTTCATCACGACATCTACAAAGAAAAACTACGTAACTATCACTTAACACTAAAACATGGAAGGGAGGCTTTCTTTGCAGATGTCATAAACAAAAACATCAATAATGCTCGAACTTTATTTGCAACAGTTGACAGGCTCACAAACCCTCCTGTGACGTTTCCACCTGAACTCCAATCTAATGTTGCCTGTAACAAGTTTTCTGATTTCTTTTCAGAGAAAATCCAAAAAATCAGAGGATTAATCTGCACATCAACTTCAAAGCCAGAACCATTGCTGTACCAAAACAAAACAAATACAGAAAAATGACCCATTTTCAACTACTTAATTATAAAAACTCTAGAAGAAATTATAAGTCAATTAAGTACAAGCTCCTGCTGTCTGGATGTCCTTCCCACACATTTCTTTAAGAAAGTCCTGCCTGTTATTGCTACTGATCTGATCCAAATCGTAAACTCATCGCTTACATCAGGTGTTTTCCCCCAGGCTTTGAAAACAGCAGTCATCAAACCACTGTTAAAAAAGAACAACCTGGACAAATCACTATTGCAGAATTACAGGCCAATCTCAAACCTCCCATTCATCAGCAAAGTTATTGAAAAAACTGTGTGTAAACAATTAAATAGTTTCCTCATGATGACCAACTGCTTTGACACTTTCCAGTCTGGTTTTCGTGCTCACCACAGCACGGAGACTGCCCTCGTAAAAGTATTCAATGATATCCATATAAATACGGACTGTGGGAGAACCACGGTGCTGGTTCTGTTGGATCTCAGTGCAGCTTTTGACACTGTCGACCATGACATATTACTGAATCGACTTGAAAGTTGGGTTGGACTCTCTGGTTCGGTGCTTGACTGGTTTGAATCCTACATAAAGAACAGGGATTTCTTTGTTTCAATTGGAAACTTCTCATCAAAGAGGTCAAAGGTCACATGTGGGGTACCCCAAGGTTCAATCCTAGGACCCCTCTTATTTAATTTATTCTCCCACTAGCTCAGGTCATAACAGGAAATAATATTAGCTACCACAACTATGCGGATGACACACAGCTCTACATTACGATGTCACCAGGTGACTCTGAACCCATCCAATCACTGAATAAATGCTTAGAGCAGATAAATGTGTGGATGTGCCAAAACTTTCTCCAACTGAACAAAAATAAAACTGAAGTCATTATTTTTGGACCTAAAGAGGAACGATCTAGAGCTATAGATCTAGAGTCAATGCACAGCTTCAGTTATTACAACTAAAACCTAGCGATCAGGCCCGAAACCTGGGAGTAGTGATGGACTCGGACTTGAACCTCCAGAGCCACATAAAGACAGTAACAAAATCGGCCTTCTATCACCTGAAGAACATCTCCAGGATTAGAGGACTAATGTCTCAGCCAGATCTAGAGAAACTCATTCATGCGTTTGTCTTTAGTCGCATTGATTATTGCAACAGCATCTTCACAGGCCTGTCCAACAAATCAATCAAACAGCTGCAACTGATCCAGAATGCTGCTGCTCGCGTTCTCACTAGAACCAGGAAGATAGATCACATAACACCAGTTTTAAAGTCCCTCCACTGGCTCCCTGTAGCTCAAAGAATAGATTTTAAAATACTGTTGTTAGTTTACAAATCACTGAACGGTTTAGCACCACAATACATCAAAGATCTGCTGTTGTTGTATCAACCTTCCAGACCTCTCAGGTCTTCTGGTTCTGGTCCAAAGTTTGTTCCAAAGTTTGTTCCAAAACTTTGGAACAAACTTCCAGAAAACTGTAAAACAGGGGAAACCCTGACTTCCTTCAAATCTCAAGTAAAAACGCACCTGTTTAGAGTTGCATTTGAAATGTAATATGTATGGATTTGATTTTGTGGATATGTATGTAATTTTTTTTTTTTTTTTTTTTTTTTTTTTCCTGTTGTGGGCAACGGGGCCCGGCGAATACCCGTGGTTAAACGGACGGCGGAGTCCGGCGGTAACAGGCGCTTAAATTCCGTGTCAAAGGGAAGGGGGAAGAAAGGGAAAGAAGAGGGAAAGGGAAAAAAAAAAAAAAAAAAAAAACCTTGGTATTTTATTCTATGTTGCATGCCTTTGTGTTTTGTGTTTATGATGTAAAGCACTTTGAAATGCCTTGTAGCTGAAATGTGCTATACAAATAAAATTTGATTGATTGATTGATTGATATGATGTAATCATTGCATCTCGGTCAAATGAGGTCATTATAAATGTGTTAATTAAATAAGCTGATAAAAATGTAGCAGTGCAAAAATTCTCAAAGGAGCAGTATGCGTTTTTTAGGCAGATCATGCCATTTTATAGCACAATCAAGTAACTATGTTAGCTTCAGTTGTTCTGAAAATGCTTTATATATCAAATATGACTTGAAATAAAATTAACTTTGATCTTTAGCACCTTTTAATTGGGCTTTTGTCTCTTTAAAAAAGCCGGTACTCCACCTTCAGGAAGTCATTGGAGAATGGCTCCTCTATTAACCATTTACCAGTGTTGCACTGATAAGAAGCTCATATAATGAGCTCAGCTCCATCAGCTGTTTGCTACTTACTGCTGGCTAGTCTGAAGGAGCTGAAGGAGAATCCCAGGAGAAGAGCTGCTCTGTGAGGCGGCAGCCTGGAAAATCCAACTCAGAAGAGGAGCTTCATCTTGAAGGCGGAGCTAGGTCCAACCAGGCGTTTAGCACAGCTGCATGGTTGCCATGGGAGACTAAAGGATTTGTCAAACATGCATGTTAGAGAAATGCAACATGTATGAAAGGATGCTACATGAAACATGTAACATGAAAGGATCAAAGCAAAATTTCAGCTACGTTTTTTTGTATTTTGTAAAACTAAATATTGTCTGTTTCATTTGTTTGACAAAAAATATATTAGATATATTGCATCAAGGAGAATGTTTGCCTCATCCGATTTCTGCCAGCACTTTTCTGTCAAATTTCTCTCACACACAGATTAGAAATCATGGAGTAAGTTATTTCCACCTTGTGGAGGTTCCTCCATCTTCTCAGTTTAAGTGTTCTTTTCTTTAGTGTTAGTATTTAGTTAATGTTTTATATTGATAATATTTATATTGGTTATATCACTTTTTCTTTGGTGGGTTTTGGTATTAAGTTGTTTACTAGATTGGGTGCACACATTTTAGTAAACGCTTGGTTTATTTAGAATATTAATTATTTTGTTTTTGGTTGAGTTGAAGGACTGGCTGGGAGGAGTTGATTGTCTCAAACCAGTAATTGGAACCAACCATCAGGCTGCGGGAAGCAGGGAATTTGATGTGGAAGACTCCTCCTCTCGCCCTATTGACATCTTCCTCTCACTCTATTGTTATAATATTTATGGTGTTAGGTTGTTTTGTTTTATAGTTGTGTTAAAGTAAAATGTTGTGATTTGAATTTATTTATGTTTATGTATTGGTTGTTTTGTTTTGTTTGTTCCCCCACCCCTCCTTGTGTGTGTGTGTGTGTGTGTGTGTGTTGTGTGTGTGTGTGTGTGTGTGTGTGTGTGTGTGTGTGTGTGTGTGTGTGTGTGTGTGTGTGTGTGTGTGTATATAGGCTAGCCTTTGTATATAAATTCCCCTGTGTGTTCATTGAGAAGAGTCAGTTAGTTTTGTTTGAGTTGGTATGCTTTAGTTGATTATTTTTGGGCCCATTTTTCTTATATTTAGGCCCGAGCAGCTAAGCGCTGCGAAGGCCTATTGTTTCTGTACTGTTTCTTATTAGGCCCGAGCAGCTAAGCGCTGCGAAGGCCTATTGTTTTCCTACTGTTTCTTATTATTAGGCCCGAGCAGCTAAGCGCTGCGAAGGCCTATTGTTTTCCTACTGTTTCTTATTATTAGGCCCGAGCAGCTAAGCGCTGCGAAGGCCTATTGTTTTCCTATTGTTTCTTATTATTATTATTATTATTCTCCCTCCAAATGAATTGGCTTTTTGGGGCTTTATCATATTCAAAAACTCACCAAACTTGGCGGAGGGCTTAAGCCTGGTTCAAATTTACGTATTTTAAAGTCGTCGCAAAAATCCCACAAGAAATGGCTCAATAGCGCCACCTAGAAATTTTCAAATGACCCTTTGCTATTCACTTACTTTATCCTAGAGACATGAAATTTGGTACACTTGTAGAGCTCCCCAAGATACTCAAAATTTACAATTAATGTCATAGTGCAAGTATCACAGGAAGTCGGCCATTTTGGATTGAATGTCCAATTTTGAGCCCATTTTTGCCGTTTACAGCCTCCGTATTTGATCGAACTCCTCCTAGGGATTTCCATTGACCGGCTTCAAACTCGGTCAGTCTGTTCATAAGGCATGTCCCATCTAAAGTTATCAAAACGGTGAGTTTTTGAGTATGCTGAAGGGGGGTTAGCAGGGGTCAAAGTTCACCTACTCGCCGTAAAAAAATAAACTGCTATATCTCCTACACAGAAACTCACAGAGGCACCAAAGTTTCTATGATTGATCAACATTGGGTGTCCTACAATACCCTATGGTCGAATGATGACATCACTTTGGCCACGCCCCCTGAGAACAGGAAGTGTAATGTTTTACTGTGAACTTTCACTATCTGACCCCTTTGACCTCATCAACATGAAACTGTGCCCAGATACAGAAGACATGTTGGTGTGTTGAGGATTCCAACCCCGACCAGCTTCGATGGAGCAGGTGGGCGTGGCGGCGTGGCGAAGTGACCTGTAACGCCATCGCCATACGTTTTGCTCTCAATTCCACAGTTTCTGTTCCAGCTGCTCCAACCTCACTAGGATGGATCTTCATCCACTCCCGACAGGAATCCATCACAATATTTGGTGGGCGTGGCCTAATTTCTCTATAGCGCCCCCTAGAAAACTTTAAATGATCAGCCCCAAGCCATGCTTTAACCTACAATTACGAAACGTTGTACACATGTGTACCTTGTCAGGACTTACAAAAAAGTCTCTTGGAGCCATGGTCTAAACCCCACAGGAAGTCGGCCATTTTAGATTGAAGTTCAGATTTTGACCCCATTTTTGCCGTTTACAGCCTCCGTATTTGATCGAACTCCTCCTAGGGATTTCGATTGATCGGCTTCAAACTCGGTCAGTCTGTTCATAAGGCATGTCCCATCTAAAGTTATCAAAACGGTGAGTTTTTGAGAATGCTGAAGGAGGCTTAGCAGGGGTCAAAGTTCACCTACTCGCCATAAAAACATAAACTGCTATATTTCCTACACAGAAACTCACAGAGGCACCAAAGTTACTGTGATTGATCATCATCGGGTGTCCTACAATACCGTATGGTCGAATGATGACATCACTTAGGCCACGCCCCCCTGAGAACAGGAAGTGTAATGTTTTACTGTGAAAGGTCGCTATCTGACCCCTTTGACCTCATCAACATGAAACTGTGCCCAGACACAGAAACCATGTTGGTGTGTTGAGGATTCTAATCCCGACCAGCTACGATGGAGCAGCTGGGCGTGGCGGCGTGGCGAAGTGTCCTGTAACGCCATCGCCATACGTTTGGCTCTCAATTCCACATTTTTGGGCGCAGCTGCTCCAACCTCACAAGGATGGATCTTCATCCACTCCCCGACAGGAATCCATCACAATATTTGTAGGGTGTGGCCCAATTTCTCTATAGCGCCCCCTAGAAAATTTAAAATGATCAGCCCCAAGCCATGCTTTAACCTACAATTACGAAACTTTGTACACATGTGTACCATGTCAGGACTTACAAAAAAGTCTCTTGGAGCCATGGTCTAAACCCCAGAGGAAGTCGGCCATTTTAGATTGAAGTTCAGATTTTGATCCCATTTTTGCCGTTTATAAACAATTTCAGTAATTCGCCACTTGGGGTCAGTATTGCTGCACAAATGAAACAGCAGATAAACAGGATGAAGAACAATATCAGTATTTCGCCAGTAGGTGTCAGTGTTCCTCCACCAATGACAAACAGATCCACGGGCGGATGGGCGCGAAAACTTTGTGAGAGCGTTGCCATGAAATTTCTAAAAGGATAGAAATGTCTCAGATAATTTTTGTTGAATTAAATCATGTAGTAAATGTAGCGTTTTCTTACTTCTTACAAACCATTTCAGTAATTCGCCAATCTGAGTAAGAATTACTCCAACAATGAAATAGAGTGCTTTAGAAACACAGCTGAAAATGATGAAAAATGACGAACTGTAGTACTTCGCCATGTGCATATGATCGGCTGTAAATTACACGTGGATCTTCCGACTGACGCCAAATTGGATACGTATGACCTTTGTTGACCTCTAAAGAGCAAAACAGCATTGAAACGTAGTTTGACTCCACTGCGCCCCCTACATTAATCCGCCAGCTATATTTCCTCGCTAAACCAATGAATATGCACCACATTTTTTTGGCATCGTCAAGGAGCGCAGCCGAACGCATCGATGCGTACCACCTGGTGGACGGGCGCAGAAACTGCGCAACAACTTCTGTGTTAGCACGTGGGCAGCGTTGATGGAAACTGAGCAACAGCTTCCGCGGTGCGGGCGGAGGCGCAGAAAACTGCGTGAGAGCTTCTGTGGTGGCTGGCGTGAGGCGACGGTTGCTAATACCCCGCGGTGGCAATAGGCCGGAGCGGCGCTTGGCTGCGAGGGCCGTTCGAGGCTGCTTGCAGCTTTAATTATTATTATTATTATTCTCCCTCCAAATGAATTGGCTTTTTGGGGGCTTTATCATATTCAAAAACTCACCAAACTTGGCGGAGGCCTTAAGCCTGTTTCAAATTTACGTATTTTAAAGTCGACGCAACAATTGCAAAAGAAATGGCTCAATAGCGCCACCTTGAAATTTTCAAAGGACCCTTTCCTATTCACTTACTTCATCGTAGAGACATGAAATTTGGTACACTTGTAGAGCTCCCCAAGATGCTCAAAATTTACAATTAATGTCATAGTGCAAGTATCACAGGAAGTCAGCCATTTTGGATTGAAGGTCAAATTTTCACCCCATTTTTGCCATTTACAGCCTTCGTATTTGATCGAACTCCTCCTAGGGATTTCCATTGATCGGCTTCAAACTCGGTCAGTCTGTTCATAAGGCATGTCCCATCTAAAGTTATCAAAACTGTGAGTTTTTGAGTATGCTGAAGGGGGGTAAGCAGGGGTCAAAGTTCACCTACTCGCCATAAAAAAATAAACTGCTATATCTCCTACACAGAAACTCACAGAGGCACCAAAGTTACTGTGATTGATCATCATCGGGTCTCCTACAATATCCTATGGTCAAGTGATGACATCACTTAGGCCACGCCCCCTGAGAACAGGAAGTGTAATGTTTTACTGTGGACGGTCGCTATCTGACCCCTTTGACCTCATCAACATGAAACTGTGCCCAGACACAGAAAACATGTTGGTGTATTGAGGATTCCAACCCCGACCACATTCGATGGAGCAGGTGGGCGTGGCGGCGTGGCGAAGTGACCTCTAACGCCATCGCCATACGTTTGGCTCTCAATTCCACATTTTCGGGCGCAGCTGCTGCGAACTCACAAGGATGGATCGCCATCACCTCCCCGACAGGAATCCATCACAATATTTGTGGGGCGTGGCCTAATTTCTCTATAGCGCCCCCTAGAAAAATTTAAATGATCAGCCCCAAGCCATGCTTTAACCTACAATTACGAAACGTTGTACACGTGTGTACCTTGTCAGGACTTACAAAAAAGTCTCTTGGAGCCATGGTCGAAACCCCACAGGAAGACGGCCATTTTAGATTGAAGTTCAGATTTTGACCCCATTTTTGCCGTTTACAGCCTTCCTATTTGATCGAACTCCTCCTAGGGATTTCGATTGATCGGCTTCAAACTCGGTCAGTTTGCTCATAAGGCATGTCCCATCTAAAGTTATCAAAACGGTGAGTTTTTGAGAATGCTGAAGGGGGGTTAGCAGGGGTCAAAGTTCACCTACTCCCCATAAAAAATCAACTGCTATATCTCCTACACAGAAACTCACAGAGGCACCAAAGTTTCTGTGATTGATCATCATCGGGTGTCCTACAATACCCTATGGTCGAATGATGACATCACTTAGGCCACGCCCCGTGAGAAAAGGAAGTGTCATGTTTTACTCTGAACGGTCGCTATCTGACCCCTTTGACCTCATCAACATGAAACTGTGCCCAGACACAGAAGACATGTTGGTGTGTTGAGGATTCCAACCCCGACCAGCTTCGATGGAGCAGCTGAGCGTGGCGGCGTGGCGAAGTGACCTGTAACGCCATCGCCATACGTTTGGCTCTCAATTCCACATTTTTGGGCACAGCTGCTCCAAACTCACAAGGATGGATCTTCATCCACTCCCCGACAGGAATCCATCACAATATTTGTGGGGTGTGGCCTAATTTATCTATAGCGCCCCCTAGAAAATTTTAAATGATCAGCCCCAAGCCATGCTTTAACCTACAATTACGAAACTTTGTACACGTGTGTACCTTGTCAGGACTTACAAAAAAGTCTCTTGGAGCCATGGTCTAAACCCCAGAGGAAGTGAGCCATTTTAGATTGAAGTTCAGATTTTGATCCCATTTTTGGCGTTTATAAACCATTTCAGTAATTCGCCACTTGGGGTCAGTATTGCTCCACAAATGAAACAGCAGATAAACAGAATGAAGAACAATATCAGTATTTCGCCAGTAGGTGTCAGTGTTCCTCCACCAATGACAAACAGATCCACGGGCGGATGGGCGTGAAAACTTTGTGAGAGCGTTGCCATGAAATTTCTAAAAGGATAGAAATGTCTCAGATAATTTTTGTTGAATTAAATCATGCAGTAAATGTAGCGTTTTCTTACTTCTTACAAACCATTTCAGTAATTCGCCACTCTGAGTAAGTATTACTCCAACAATGAAATAGAGTTCTTTAGAAACACAGCTGAAAATGATGAAAAATGACGAACTGTAATACTTCGTCATGTGCATATGATCGGCTGTAAATGACACGTGGATCATCCGACTGACGCCAATTTGGATACGTATGACCTTTGTTGACCTCTAAAGAGAACAACAGCATTGAAATATATTTTGACTCCACTGCGCGTCCTACATTAATCCGCCAGCTATATTTCCTCGCTAAACCAATGAATCTGCACCACATTTGTTGCATCGTCAAGGAGCGCATCCGAACGCATCAGTGCGTACCGCCTGGTGGACGGGCGCGGAAACTGCGCAACAACTTCTGTGTTAGCACGTGAACAGCGTTGATGGAATCTGAGCAACAGCTTCCGCGGTGCGGGCGGAGGAGCTGAAAACTGCGTGAGAGCTTCTGTGGTGGCTGGCGTGAGGCGGCGGTTGCTCGTACCCCGCGGTGGCAATAGGCCGGAGCGGCGCTTGGCTGCGAGGGCCGTTCGAGGCTGCTTGCAGCTTTAATTATTATTATTCTGCCCCCCTAAAGAGGGGCCTTTTTGGGGGCTTTATCATTTTCAAAAACTCACCAAACTTGGCGGACGCGTAAAGGGAGTTTCAAAATTTTGTATTTTAAGGTCTTTGCAAAAATCCCATAAAAAATGGCTCAATAGCGCCACCTACAAATTTTCAAAGGACCCTTTGCTATTCACTTAATTTATCCTAGAGACATGAAATTTGGTACACTTGTAGAGCTCCCCAAGATGCTCAAAATTTACAATTAATGTCATAGTGCAAGTATCACAGGAAGTCAGCCATTTTGGATTGAAGGTCCAATTTTGAGGCCATTTTTGCCGTTTACAGCCTCCGTATTTGATCGAACTCCTCTTAGGGATTTCGATTGATCGGCTTCAAACTCGGTCAGTCTGTTCATAAGGCATGTCCCATCTAAAGTTATCAAAACGGTGAGTTTTTGAGTATGCTGAAGGGGGGTTAGCAGGGGTCAAAGTTCACCTACTCGCCATAAAAAAATAAACTGCTATATCTCCTACACAGAAACTCACAGAGGCACCAAAGTTTCTGTGATTGATCATCATCGGGTCTACACAATACCCTATGGTCGAAGGATGACATCACGTAGGCCACGCCCCATGAGAACAGGAAGTGTAATGTTTTACTGTGGACGGTCGCTATCTGACCCCTTTGACCTCATCAACATGAAACTGTGCCCAGACACAGAAGACATGTTGGTGTGTTGACGATTCCAACCCCGACCAGCTTCGATTGAGCAGCTGGGCGTGGCGGCGTGGCGAAGTGACCTGTAACGCCATCGCCATACGTTTGGCTCTCAATTCCACATTTTTGGCCACAGCTGCTCCAAACTCACAAGGATGGATTATCATCCACTCCCCGACAGGAATCCATCACAATATTTGTAGGGTGTGGCCTAATTTATCTATAGCGCCCCCTAGAAAATTTTAAATGATCAGCCCCAAGCCATGCTTTAACCTACAATTACGAAACTTTGTACACGTGTGTACCATGTCAGGACTTACAAAAAAGTCTCTTGGAGCCATGGTCTAAACCCCACAGGAAGTCGGCCATTTTAGATTGAAGTTCAGATTTTGACGCCATTTTTGCCGTTTAAAGCCTCTGTATTTGATCGAACTCCTCCTAGGGATTTCGATTGATCGGCTTCAAACTCGGTCAGTCTGCTCATAAGGCATGTCCCATCTAAAGTTATCAAAACGGTGAGTTTTTGAGAATGCTGAAGGGGGGTTAGCAGGGGTCAAAGTTCACCTACTCGCCGTAAAAAAATAAACTGCTATATCTCCTACACAGAAACTCACAGAGGCACCAAAGTTTCTGTGATTGATCATCATCGGGTGTCCTACAATACCCTATGGTCGAATGATGACATCACTTAGGCCACGCCCCCTGAGAAAAGGAAGTGTCATGTTTTACTTTGAATGGTCGCTATCTGACACCTTTGACCTCATCAACATGAAACTGTGCCCAGACACAGAAGACATGTTGGTGTGTTGAGGATTCCAACCCCGACCAGCTTCGATGGAGCAGCTGGGCGTGGCGGCGTGGCGAAGTGACCTGTAACGCCATCGCCATACGTTTGGCTCTCAATTCCACATTTTTGGGCGCAGCTTCTCCAAACTCACAAGGATGGATCTTCATCCACTCCCCGACAGGAATCCATCACAATATTTGTAGGGTGTGGCCTAATTTCTCTATAGCGCCCCCTAGAAAATTTTAAATGATAAGCCCCAAGCCATGCTTTAACCTACAATTACGAAACTTTGTACACATGTGTACCATGTCAGGACTTACAAAAAAGTCTCTTGGAGCCATGGTCTAAACCCCAGAGGAAGTCGGCCATTTTAGATTGAAGTTCAGATTTTGATCCCATTTTTGGCGTTTATAAACCATTTCAGTAATTTGCCACTTGGGGTCAGTATTGCTCCACAAATGAAACAGCAGATAAACAGGATGAAGAACAATATCAGTATTTCGCCAGTAGGTGTCAGTGTTCCTCCACCAATGACAAACAGATCCACGGGCGGATGGGCGCGAAAACTTTGTGAGAGCGTTGCCATGAAATTTCTAAAAGGATAGAAATGTCTCAGATAATTTTTGTGGAATTAAATCATGCAGTAAATGTAGCGTTTTCTTACTTCTTCCAAACCATTTCAGTAATTCGCCACTCTGAGTAAGTATTACTCCAACAATGAAATAGAGTGCTTTAGAAACACAGCTGAAAATGATGAAAAATGACGAACTGTAGTACTTCGCCATGTGCATACGATCGGCTGTAAATGACACGTGGATCATCCGACTGACGCCAAATTGGATATGTATGACCTTTGTTGACCTCTAAAAAGAACAACAACATTGAAATATATTTTGACTCCACTGCGCGTCCTACATTAATCCGCCAGCTATATTTCCTCGCTAAACCAATGAATCTGCAACACATTTTTTGCATCGTCAAGGAGCGCCTCCGAACGCATCAGTGCGTACCGCCTGGTGGACGGGCGCGGAAACTGCGCAACAACTTCTGTCTTAGCACGTGGCCAGCGTTGATGGAAACTGAGCAACAGCTTCCGCGGTGCGGGCGGAAGAGCTGAAAACTGCGTGAGAGCTTCTGTGGTGGCTGGCGTGAGGCGCCGGTTGCTAGTACCCCGCGGTGGCAATAGGCCGGAGCGGCGCTTGGCTGCGAGGGCCGTTCGAGGCTGCTTGCAGCTTTAATTATTATTATTATTCTTCCACCCAAATGAATTGGCTTTTTGAGGGCTTTATCATATTCAAAAACTCACCAAACTTGGCGCACGCGTAAAGGGAGTTTCAAAATTTTGTATTTTAAGGTCATTGCAAATATCCCATAAGAAATGGCTCAATAGCGCCACCTAGAAATTTTCAAAGGACCCTTTGCTATTCACTTACTTTATCCTAGAGACATGAAATTTGGTACACTTGTAGAGCTCCCCAAGATGCTCAAAATTTACAATTAATGTCATAGTGCAAGTATCACAGGAAGTCGGCCATTTTGGATTGAAGGTCCAATTTTGAGGCCATTTTTGCCGTTTACAGCCTCCGTATTTGATCGAACTCCTCCTAGGGATTTCCATTGATCGCCTTCAAACTCGGTCAGTCTGTTCATAAGGCATGTCCCATCTAAAGTTATCAAAACGGTGAGTTTTTGAGTATGCTGAAGGGGGGTTAGCAGGGGTCAAAGTTCACCTACTCGCCATAAAAAAATAAACTGCTATATCTCCTACACAGAAACTCACAGAGGCACCAAAGTTTCTGTGATTGATCATCATCGGGTGTTCTACAATACCCTATGGTCGAATGATGACATCACTTAGGCCACGCCCCATGAGAACAGGAAGTGTAATGTTTTACTGTGGACAGTCGCTATCTGACCCCTTTGACCTCATCAACATGAAACTGTGCCCAGACACAGAAGACATGTTTTTGTATTGAGGATTCTAATCCCGACCAGCTACGATGGTGTAGGTGGGCGTGGCGGCGTGGCGAAGTGACCTCTAACGCCATCGCCATACGTTTGGCTCTCAATTCCACATTTTCGGGCCCAACTGCTCCAAACTCACAAGGATGGACCCTCATCCACTGCTCGACAGGAATCCATCACAATATTTGGTGGGCGTGGCCTAATTTCTCTATAGCGCCCCCTAGAAAACTTTAAATGATCAGCCCCAAGCCATGCTTTAACCTACAATTACGAAACTTTGTACACATGTGTACCATGTCAGGACTTACAAAAAAGTCTCTTGGAGCCATGGTCTAAACCCCACAGGAAGTCGGCCATTTTATATTGAAGTTCAAATTTTGACCCCATTTTTGCCATTTACAGCCTTGGTATTTGATCGAACTCCTCCTAGGGATTTCGATTGATCGGCTTGAAACTCGGTCAGTCTGTTCATAAGGCATGTCCCATCTAAAGTTATCAAAACGGTGAGTTTTTGAGAATGCTGAAGGGGGGTTAGCAGGGGTCAAAGTTCACCTACACGCCATAAAAACATAAACTGCTATATTTCCTACACAGAAACTCACAGAGGCACCAAAGTTACTGTGATTGATCATCATCGGGTGTCCTACAATACCCTATGGTCGAATGATGACATCACTTAAGCCACGCCCCCTGAGAACAGGAAGTGTAATGTTTTACTGTTAACGGTCGCTATCTCACCCCTTTGACCTCATCAACATGAAACTGTGCCCAGACACAGAAGACATGTTGGTGTATTGAGGATTCTAATCCCTACCAGCTACGATGGAGCAGGTGGGCGTGGCGGCGTGGCGAAGTGACCTGTAACGCCATCGCCATACATTTGGCTCTCAATTCCACATTTTTAGGCCCAGCTGCTCTCAAACTCACAAGGATGGATCTTCATCCACTCCCCGACAGGAATCCATCACAATATTTGGTGGGCGTGGCCTAATTTCTCTATAGCGCCCCCTAGAAAATTTTAAATGATCAGCCCCAAGCCATGCTTTAACCTACAATTACGAAACGTTGTACACATGTGTACCTTGTCAGGACTTACAAAAAAGTCTCTTGGAGCCATGGTCTAAACCCCACAGGAAGTCGGCCATTTTAGATTGAAGTTCAGATTTTGACCCCATTTTTGGCGTTTATAAATCATTTCAGTAATTCGCCACTTGGGGTCAGTATTGCTCCACAAATGAAACAGCAGATAAACAGGATGAAGAACAATATCAATATTTCGCCAGTAGGTGTCAGTGTTCCTCCACCAATCCACGGGCGGATGAGCGTGAAAACTTTGTGAGAGCGTTGCCGTGAGATTTCTAAAAGGATAGAAATGTCTCAGATAATTTTTGTTGAATTAAATCATGCAGTAAATGTAGCGTTTTCTTACTTCTTACAAACCATTTCAGTAATTCGACACTCTGAGTAAGTATTACTCCAACAATGAAATAGAGTGCTTTAGAAACACAGCTGAAAATGATGAAAAATGACGAACTGTAGTACTTCGCCATGTGCATATGATCGGCTGTAAATGACACGTGGATCATCCGACTGACGCCAAATTGGATACGTATGACCTTTGTTGACCTCTAAAGAGAACAACAGCATTGAAATATATTTTGACTCCACTGCGCGTCCTACATTAATCCGCCAGCTATATTTCCTCGCTAAACCAATGAATCTGCACCACATTTTTTGCATCGTCAAGGAGCGCCTCCGAACGCATCAGTGCGTACCGCCTGGTGGACGGGCACGGAAACTGCACAACAACTTCTGTGTTAGCACGTGGCCAGCGTTAATGGAATCTGAGCAACAGCTTCCGCGGTGCGGGCGGAGGAGCTGAAAACTGCGTGAGAGCTTCTGTGGTGGCTGGCGTGAGGCGGCGGTTGCTCGTACCCCGCGGTGGCAATAGGCCGGAGCGGCGCTTGGCTGCGAGGGCCGTTCGAGGCTGCTTGCAGCTTTAATTCTTTTTGAAATTTGTTGTAAAAAAATCTTTAACTCTTTGAAAAATTAAATAGTTATTTTTTTATGCCTTTGTCCTTGAGTTTGCTGGTCGGACCATCACAGTTGGTGTCAGAAGTGGGATCCTCCAGTTAAGGACAAAGGTATATTTCTTAATTAGGCCCGAGCAGCTAAGCGCTGCGAAGGCCTATTGTTTTCCTATTGTTTATTAGGCCCGAGCAGCTAAGCGCTGCGAAGGCCTATTGTTTTCCTATTGTTTATTATTAGGCCCGAGCAGCTAAGCGCTGCGAAGGCCTATTGTTTTCCTATTGTTTATTATTATTATTATTATTATTATTATTCTTCCACCCAAATGAATTGGCTTTTTGGGGGCTTTATCATATTCAAAAACTCACCAAACTTGGCGGAGGCCTTAAGCCTGTTTAAAATTTACGTATTTTAAAGTCATCGCAAAAATTGCAACAGAAATGTCTCTACGGCGCCACCTAGAAATTGGAAAAACACCCTTTTTTACCCTCTGCTATTCACTTACTTCATCGTAGAGACATGAAATTTGGTACACTTGTAGAGCTCCCAAAGACGCTCAAAATTTATAATTAATGTCATAGTGCAAGTATCACAGGAAGTCAGCCATTTTTGATTGAAGTTCCCATTTTGACCCCATTTTTGCCGATTTTTGCCGTTTACAGCCTTTGTATTTGATCTATCTCCTCCTACGGATTTTGATTGATCGACTTCAAACTCGGTCAGTCTGTTCATAAGGCATGTCCCATCTAAAGTTATCTAAACGGTGAGTTTTTGAGTATGCTGAAGGGGGGTTTGCAGGGGTCAAAGTTCACCTACTCGCCATAAAAAAATAAACTGCTATATCTCTTACACAGAAACTCACAGAAGCATCAAAGTTTCTGTGATTGATCATCATCGGGTCTTCTACAATACCCTATGGTCGAATGATGACATCACTTAGGCCACGCCCCCTGAGAACAGGAAGTGTAATGTTTTACTGTGAACTGTCGCTATCTGACCCCTTTGACCTCATCAACATGAAACTGTGCCCAGACACAGAGAACATGTTGGTGTATTGAGGATTCTAACCCCGACCAGCTTCGATGGAGCAGGTGGGCGTGGTGGCGTGGCGAAGTCACCTGTAACGCCATCGCCATACGTTTGGCTCTCAATTCCACATTTTCGGGCCCAGCTGCTGCAAACTCATAAGGATGGACCCTCATCCACTCCCCAACAGGAATCCATCACAATATTTGGTGGGCGTAGCCTAATTTCTCTATAGCGCCCCCTAGAAAACTTTAAATGATCAGCCCCAAGCCATGCTTTAACCTACAAATACGAAACTTTGTACACATGTGTATCTTGTCAGGACGTACAAAAAGTCTCTTGGAGCCATGGTCTAAACCCCACAGGAAGTCAGCCATTTTGGATTCAAGTTCGGTTTTTGACCCCATTTTTGCCGTTTACAGCCTTCGTATTTGATCTATCTCCTCCTAGGGATTTCGATTGATCGGCTTCAAACTCGGTCAGTCTGTTCATAAGGCATGTCTCATCTAAAGTTATCTAAACGGTGAGTTTTTGAGTATGCTGAAGGGGGGTTAGCAGGGGTCAAAGTTCACCTACTTGCCATAAAAACATAAACTGCTATATCTCCTACACAGAAACTCACAGAGGCACCAAAGTTTCTGTGATTGATCATCATCGGGTCTCCTACATTACCCTATGGTCGAATGATGACATCACTTAGGCCACGCCCCCTGAGAACAGGAAGTGTAATGTTTTACTGTGAACGTTCGCTATCCGACCCCTTTGACCTCATCAACATGAAACTGTGCCAAGACACAGAACACATGTTGGTGTATTGAGGATTCCAACCCCGACCAGCTACGATAGAGCAGGTGGGCATGGCGGCGTGGCGAAGTTACCTGTAACGCCATCGCCATACGTTTGGCTCTCAATACCACATTTTCGGGCTCAGCTGCTGCAAACTCACAAGGATGAATATTTATCCACTCCCCGACTGGAATCCATCACAATATTTGTAGGGCGTGGCCTAATTTCTCTATAGCGCCCCCTAGAAAACAGCAGCCCATAGGTTATGTTGTTATTAATTATTAAATATACATTATTATAACTTTTTATATATATAAGTTTATTTTGTGGGTTAAAGTACAAACATTCATTCATTTTTGCTAGAAATACAAACAAAGTCATTCAGCAAAACTTATGACACAGCGAAGTAAGAACACACTGGGGTCAGTGTTGATGGAGTACTACTGGCACCTTGTGGAGAAATACTGGTACTGCTAGTGCAATACCAGTATTGCGACAGCAGGAGGCAGTGGTACTCCATCAATGAGAAAACAGATCGACGCTACGTAATAACAGTCAGCTGGCGACAGCTGGAGCTGCAAAGTTTTCCTGAACATTTTGTTTGCTTTTTGGAGCCACAGAACTGGACTACGCTCAACATTTTGCTTGGATTTTGGAGTTGCAAATACGAACCACGCTTTGGAGCAAGAAGGCTCTGTTGGACCGGAGTTGGAGAAGTTTAATGGGCTCTTTGCACCTCAGCTTACACGTTCGGGAAACACGGCTGAAATGTTTTTCCAAGGTAACAATTAATAATGTACATCGATCCGAAACCCCAACAAGTAAGGCAAAGAAAGGTTTTAAGATGTTCGCCTCGTTATACATTCACAGATATGAAGGTGAGTTTTATTTTCTTTAAACTGCTAGCACAAGCCTGCTAGCTTTCTAGTAAAAATCTGCTATTTAATTATCTAAAGATTTCTCAGCCATTCTAACGGACACTGTTTGTGCCTTATTTTCAAGCATATTACGTGTGTTTATTGTTAACGACAATAAAGAAGCGGGGAGGGGGGGGGGGGGGGAGATTACAGTTCAGAGTTTTGCTTGAAGTATGACGAAGAAAAACGAGCACAGAGCTTACTCTGGTATCGGAGTTCTAGTTCAGCTGACTGTTCAGATTGAGAGTTATTACTTTTAGAAAAATATGGCCGTGTTGCTTAAGGTTTCTGTGTTATTTCGTTTTATTACTTTTGCATGCTTGTTGTGAATGGCTCATTAAGACAGTGTTTAGAGCGGTGTGTACGGCGTTAGCTTCAAGTGGTAGCTTTAACTTGTAGCAACGAATATTTACAAGCTGTCTTAATTGAGGATTGCTTGGAAATCCATAAAAACTTAAACAAAGTACATAGTATTGTTTTATTTGTGTCTTAAGTAGGACTTTGTCTTTTATAGCAGTCATAGTTTCTGAAAGTGGAAAAAAGAGCTGCATTCAGGTATACAGTTGTGACGTCAGCGCGGCAGGTGCAAAGAGCCCATTGCTGTTAGTTTAAACAGTCGTAACTCGCGGTGCGGTGAGTAATTTATTCCTTCCTGCTGGTTCTGGAAGCCGTCATGTTTGGAACAGTTATTCTGAGGAGGATGCTAACCCAATGCCTGAGGCCTGCAACGTTTTTAATGCTAACGAAGCGCTTTACTAATTCTATAAACTGAATAGTGTGTGTGATACATCCAGTTTCATAAATTCAGAGTTGTTTGTTATTATGTATAGAAGATGTTTAAAATGTCGTTTGAAAGAGCTCTGAAAAAATGCTAAGTTTCTTTTTACAGATCCATTGGGGTTGTAATATTTAGTTGCAGCACTTCCTGTGATTAATACCTAATTAATGGATGGGATTCAGCCTGTGCTATTGTTCTAAAGTGCTGAAAGTTAACTGTGCTCTGTTATTGTGCATTGCCCTTGGTTTATTACTGAACAGTGCGGTTTATTAAACTGATACATCTTAACCTTCACCATTTTCCTGACTCATTTCACAATAACGTTAAAGTTGCACTGCATTTACATCTCAGTTGTAGTTAACATCAAGCATGTGGGTGTGGCTTAGTGTAAAACTTTCACTATTTACCATGAAACATCAACATTAAATGACTTCCAAATGCAAGATCACAGCTGCATCATCACACTTCCTCTGTCTTTCTAGAGAACAGCCCTGAACACATTTCCATGGTCACTTGATGACCTCACTGTAGCCCCGCCCACTTTTAAGAGGCAGTCACATGTTTTTTCTGCTGTATGTTTTACTGTTATTCTATAATTTATTTGGGTTTCATCATGTGAATACTGACTAAAAATGATAACATGATGAACTCTATGAATGCTGGCTGCTGACCGAACCGCATTGGGGTGTAGAAATGACGAAATGCATTACTTCGCCACGTGCATATGATCGGCTCTAAATGACACATGGATCATCCGACTGGCGCCAAATTGGATACGTATGACCTTTGTTGACCTCTAAAGAGCAAAACAGCATTGAAATGTATTTTGACTCCACTGCGCCCCTACATTAATCCGCCAGCTGTATTTCCTCGCTAAACCAATGAATCTATACCACATTTTTTTGCATCTTGAAGGATAGCCGCCGAACGCATAGATGCGTACCGCCTGGAGGACGGGCGCGGAAACTGCGCAACAACTTCTGTCTTAGCACGTGCGCAGCGTTGATGGAAACTGAGCAACTGCTTCCGCGGTGCGGGGGAGGCGCTGAAAACTGCGTGAGAGCTTCTGTGGTGGCTGGCGTGAGGCGGCGGTTGCTCGTACCCCGCGGTGGCAATAGGCCGGAGCGGCGCTTGGCTGCGAGGGCCGTTCGAGGCTGCTTGCAGCTTTAATTATTATTATTATGATTCTCCCTCCAAATGAATTGGCTTTTTGGGGGCTTTATCATATTCAAAAACTCACCAAACCTGGCGGAGGCCTCAAGCCTGTTTAAAATTTACGTATTTTAAAGTCATCGCAAAAATTCCACAAGAAATGGCTCAATAGCGCCACCTAGAAATTTTCAAAGGACCCTTTGCTATTCACTTACTTCATTGTAGAGACATGAAATTTGGTACACTTGTAGAGCTTCCCAAGATGCTCAAAATTTACAATTAATGTCATAGTGCAAGTATCACAGGAAGTCGGCCATTTTGAATTGAAGGTCCAATGTTGAGGCCATTTTTGCCGTTTACAGCCTTGGTATTTGATCGAACTCCTCCTAGGGATTTTGATTGATCGGCTTCAAACTCGGTCAGTCTGTTCATAAGGCATGTCCCATCTAAAGTTATCAAAACGGTGAGTTTTTGAGTATGCTGAAGGGGGGTTAGCAGGGGTCAAAGTTCACCTACTCGCCATAAAAAAAAAACTGCTATATCTCCTACACAGAAACTCACAGAGGCACCAAAGTTTCTGTGATTGTTCATCATCGGGTGTCCTACAATACCCTATGGTCGAATGATGACATCACTTAGGCCACGCCCCATGAGAAAAGGAAGTGTAATGTTTTACTGTGGACCTTCGCTATCTGACCCCTTTGACCTCATCAACATGAAAACTGTGCCCAGACACAGAAGACATGTTGGTGTATTGAGGATTCCAACCCCGACCAGATTCGATGGAGCAGGTGGGCGTGGCGGCGTGGCGAAGTGACCTCTAACGCCATCGCCATACGTTTGGCTCTCAATTCCACATTTTCGGGCCCAGCTGCTGCAAACTCACAAGGATGGATCCTCATCCACTCCCCGACAGGAATCCATCACAATATTTGGTGGGCGTGGCCTAATTTCTCTATAGCGCCCCCTAGAAAACTTTAAATGATCAGCCCCAAGCCATGCTTTAACCTACAAATACGAAACTTTGGACACATGTGTATCATGTCAGGACTTACAAAAAAGTCTCTTGGAGCCATGGTCTAAACCCCACAGGAAGTCGGCCATTTTAGATTGAAGTTCAGATTTTGACCCCATTTTTGCCGTTTACAGCCTCCGTATTTGATCGAACTCCTCCTAGGGATTTCGATTGATCGGCTTCAAACTCGGTCAGTCTGCTCATAAGGCATGTCCCATCTAAAGTTATCAAAACGGTGAGTTTTTGAGAATGCTGAAGGGGGGTTAGCAGGGGTCAAAGTTCACCTACACGCCATAAAAACATAAACTGCTATATCTCCTACACAGAAACTCACAGAGGCACCAAAGTTTCTGTGATTGATCAGCATCGGGTCTCCTAAAATACCCTATGGTCGAATGATGGCATCACTTAGGCCACGCCCCCTGAGAAAAGGAAGTGTGATGTTTTACTTTGAATGGTCGCTATCTGACCCCTTTGACCTCATCAATATGAAACTGTGCCCAGACACAGAAGACATGTTGGTGTGTTGAGGATTCCAACCCCGACCAGCTTCGATGGAGCAGCTGGGCGTGGCGGCGTGGCGAAGTGACCTGTAACGCCATCGCCATACGTTTGGCTCTCAATTCCACATTTTTGGGCGCAGCTGCTCCAAACTCACAAGGATGGATCTTCATCCACTCCCCGACAGGAATCCATCACAATATTTGTAGGGTGTGGCCTAATTTCTCTATAGCGCCCCCTAGAAAATTTTAAATGATCAGCCCCAAGCCATGCTTTAACCTACAATTACGAAACTTTGTACACATGTGTACCATGTCAGGACTTACAAAAAAGTCTCTTGGAGCCATGGTCTAAACCCCAGAGGAAGTCGGCCATTTTAGATTGAAGTTCAGATTTTGATCCCATTTTTGCCGTTTATAAACCATTTCAGTAATTCGCCACTTGGGTCAGTATTGCTCCACAAATGAAACAGCAGATAAACAGGATGAACAATATCAGTATTTCGCCAGTAGGTGTCAGTGTTCCTCCACCAATGACAAACAGATCCACGGGCGGATGGGCGCGAAAACTTTGTGAGAGCGTTGCCATGAAATTTCTAAAAGGATAGAAATGTCTCAGATAATTTTTGTTGAATTAAATCATGTAGTAAATGTAGCATTTTCTTACTTCTTACAAACCATTTCAGTAATTCGCCAATCTGAGTAAGAATTACTCCAACAATGAAATAGAGTGCTTTAGAAACACAGCTGAAAATGATGAAAAATGACGAACTGTAGTACTTCGCCATGTGCATATGATCGGCTGTAAATTACACGTGGATCTTCCGACTGACGCCAAATTGGATACGTATGACCTTTGTTGACCTCTAAAGAGCAAAACAGCATTGAAACGTAGTTTGACTCCACTGCGCCCCCTACATTAATCCGCCAGCTATATTTCCTCGCTAAACCAATGAATCTGCACCACATTTTTTTGGCATCGTCAAGGAGCGCAGCCGAACGCATCGATGCGTACCACCTGGTGGACGGGCGCAGAAACTGCGCAACAACTTCTGTGTTAGCACGTGGGCAGCGTTGATGGAAACTGAGCAACAGCTTCCGCGGTGCGGGCGGAGGCGCAGAAAACTGCGTGAGAGCTTCTGTGGTGGCTGGCGTGAGGCGACGGTTGCTAATACCCCGCGGTGGCAATAGGCCGGAGCGGCGCTTGGCTGCGAGGGCCGTTCGAGGCTGCTTGCAGCTTTAATTATTAGGCCCGAGCAGCTAAGCGCTGCGAAGGCCTATTGTTTCTGTACTGTTTCTTATTATTATTATTATTCTGCCCCCCTAAAGAGGGGCCTTTTTGGGGGCTTTATCATTTTCAAAAACTCACCAAACTTGGCGGACGCGTAAAGGGAGTTTCAAAATTTGTATTTTAAGGTCATTGCAAAAATCCCATAAAAAATGGCTCAATAGCGCCACCTACAAATTTTCAAAGGACCCTTTGCTATTCACTTACTTTATCCTAGAGACATGAAATTTGGTACACTTGTAGAGCTCCCCAAGATGCTCAAAATTTACAATTAATGTCATAGTGCAAGTATCACAGGAAGTCAGCCATTTTGGATTGAAGGTCCAATTTTGGGGCCATTTTTGCCGTTTACAGCCTTCGTATTTGATCGAACTCCTCCTAGGGATTTCGATTGATCGGCTTCAAACTCGGTCAGTCTGTTCATAAGGCATGTCCCATCTAAAGTTATCAAAACGGTGAGTTTTTGAGTATGCTGAAGGGGGGTTAGCAGGGGTCAAAGTTCACCTACTCGCCATAAAAAAATAAACTGCTATATCTCCTACACAGAAACTCACAGAGGCACCAAAGTTTCTGTGATTGATCATTATCGGGTCTCCTACAATACCCTATGGTCGAATGATGACATCACTTAGGCCACGCCCCATGAGAACAGGAAGTGTCATGTTTTACTGTGGACGGTCGCTATCTGACCCCTTTGACCTCATCAACATGAAACTGTGCCCAGACACAGAAGACATGTTGGTGTATTGAGGATTCCAAGCCCGACCAGCTTCAATGGAGCAGGTGGGCGTGGCGGCGTGGCGAAGTGACCTCTAACGCCATCGCCATACGTTTGGCTCTCAATTCCACATTTTCGGGCCCAACTGCTCCAAACTCACAAGGATGGATCCTCATCCACTCCCCGACAGGAATCCATCACAATATTTGGTGGGCGTGGCCTAATTTCTCTATAGCGCCCCCTAGAAAACTTTAAATGATCAGCCCCAAGCCATGCTTTAACCTACAATTACGAAACGTTGTACACATGTGTACCATGTCAGGACTTACAAAAAAGTCTCTTGGAGCCATGGTCTAAACCCCACAGGAAGTCGGCCATTTTAGATTGAAGTTCAAATTTTGACCCCATTTTTGCCATTTACAGCCTTCGTATTTGATCGAACTCCTCCTAGGGATTTCGATTGATCGGCTTGAAACTCGGTCAGTCTGTTCATAAGGCATGTCCCATCTAAAGTTATCAAAACGGTGAGTTTTTGAGAATGCTGAAGGGGGGTTAGCAGGGGTCAAAATTCACCTACACGCCATAAAAACATAAACTGCTATATTTCCTACACAGAAACTCACAGAGGCACCAAATTTTCTGTGATTGATCATCATCGGGTGTCCTACAATACCCTATGGTCGAATGATGACATCACTTAGGCCACGCCCCCTGAGAAAAGGAAGTGTCATGTTTTACTCTGAATGGTCGCTATCTGACCCCTTTGACCTCATCAACATGAAACTGTGCCCAGACACAGAAGACATGTTGGTGTGTTGAGGATTCCAACCCCGACCAGCTTCGATGGAGCAGCTGGGCGTGGCGGCGTGGCGAAGTGACCTGTAACGCCATCGCCATACGTTTGGCTCTCAATTCCACATTTTTGGGTGCAGCTGCTCCAAACTCACAAGGATGGATCTTCATCCACTCCCCGACAGGAATCCATCACAATATTTGTAGGGTGTGGCCTAATTTCTCTATAGCGCCCCTAGAAAATTTAAAATGATCAGCCCCAAGCCATGCTTTAACCTACAATTACGAAACTTTGTACACGTGTGTACCATGTCAGGACTTACAAAAAAGTCTCTTGGAGCCATGGTCTAAACTCCAGAGGAAGTCGGCCATTTTTGATTGAAGTTCAGATTTTCATCCCATTTTTGCCGTTTATAAACCATTTCAGTAATTCGCCACTTGGGGTCAGTATTGCTCCACAAATGAAACAGCAGATAAACAGGATGAAGAACAATATCAGTATTTCGCCAGTAGGTGTCAGTGTTCCTCCACCAATGACAAACAGATCCACGGGCGGATGGGCGTGAAAACTTTGTGAGAGCGTTGCCATTAAATTTCTAAAAGGATAGAAATGTCTCAGATAATTTTGTTGAATTAAATCATGCAGTAAATGTAGCATTTTCTTACTTCTTCCAAACCATTTCAGTAATTCGCCACTCTGAGTAAGTATTACCCAACAATGAAATAGAGTGCTTTAGAAACACAGCTGAAAATGATGAAAAATGACGAACTGTAGTACTTCGCCATGTGCATACAATCGGCTGTAAATGACACGTGGATCATCCGACTGACGCCAAATTGGATACGTATGACCTTTGTTGACCTCTAAAAAGAACAACAGCATTGAAATATATTTTGACTCCACTGCGCGTCCTACATTAATCCGCCAGCTATATTTCCTCGCTAAACCAATGAATCTGCACCACATTTTTTGCATCGTCAAGGAGCGACTCCGAACGCATCAGTGCGTACCGCCTGGTGGACAGGCGCGGAAACTGCGCAACAACTTCTGTCTTAGCACGTGGCCAGCGTTGATGGAAACTGAGCAACAGCTTCCGCAGTGCGGCCGGAGGTGCTGAAAACTGCGTGAGAGCTTCTGTGGTGGCTGGCGTGAGGCGACGGTTGCTCGTACCCCGCGGTGGACAATAGGCCGGAGCGGCGCTTGGCTGCGAGGGCCGTTCGAGGCTGCTTGCAGCTTTAATTATTATTATTTTTCTTCCCACCTCTTTGGGGGCTTTTTGGGGGCCTTATCATATTGGAAAACTCACCAAACTTGGCGGAGGCCTTAAGCCTGTTTAAAAATTTTGATTTTTAAGGTCATCACAAAAATCCCACAAGAAATGGCTCAATAGCGCCACCTAGAAATTTTCAAAAGACCCTTTGCTATTCACTTACTTTATCCTAGAGACATGAAATTTGGTACACTTGTAGAGCTCCCCAGGACGCTCAAAATTTACAATTAATGTCATAGTGCAAGTATCACAGGAAGTCGGCCATTTTGGATTGAAGGTCCAATTTTGAGGCCATTTTTGCCGTTTACAGCCTTCGTATTTGATCGAACTCCTCCTAGGGATTTCGATTGATCGGCTTCAAATTCGGTCAGTCTCTTCATAAGGCATGTCCCATCTAAAGTTATCAAAACGGTGAGTTTTTGAGTATGCTGAAGGGGGGTTAGCAGGGGTCAAAGTTCACCTACTCGCCATAAAAAAATAAACTGCTATATCTCCTACACAGAAACTCACAAAGGCACCAAAGTTTCAGTGATTGATCATCATCGGGTGTCCTACAACATCCTATGGTCGAGTGATGACTTCACTTAGGCCACGCCCCCTGAGAACAGGAAGTGTCATGTTTTACTGTGAACGGTCGCTATCTGACCCTTTTGACCTCATCAACATGAAACTGTGACCAGACACAGAAGACATGTTGGTGTATTGAGGATTCCAACCCCGACCAGCTTTGATGGAGCAGGTGGGCGTGGCGGCGTGGCGAAGTGACCTGTAACGCCATCGCCATACGTTTGGCTCTCAATTCCACATTTTCAGGCCCAGCTACTCCAAACTCACAAGGATGGTCCCTCATCTACTCCCCTACAGGAATCAATCACAATATTTGGTGGGCGTGGCCTAATTTCTCTATAGCGCCCCCTAGAAAATTTTAAATGATCAGCCCCAAGCCATGCTTTAACCTACAATTACGAAACTTTGTACACATTTGTATCATGTCAGGACTTAAAAGAAAGTCTCTTGGAGCCATGGTCTAAACCCCACAGGAAGTCGGCCATTTTGGATTGAAGTTCAGATTTTGACCCCATTATTGCCGTTTACAGCCTTCCTATTTGATCGAACTCCTCCTAGAGTTTTCGATTGATCGGCTTCAAACTCGGTCAGTGTGCTCATAAGGCATGTCCCATCTAAAGTTATCAAAATGGTGAGTTTTTGAGTATGCTGAAGGGGGGTTAGCCGGGGTCAAAGTTCACCTACTCGCCGTAAAAAAAGAAACTGCTATATCTCCTACACAGAAACTCACAGAGGCACCAAAGTTTCTGGGATTGATCATCATCGGGTGTCCTACAATACCCTATGGTGGAATGATGACATCACTTAGGCCACGCCCCCTGAGAAAAGGAAGTGTCATGTTTTACTCTGAATGGTCGCTATCTGACCCCTTTGACCTCATCAACATGAAACTGTGCCCAGACACAGAAGACATGTTGGTGTGTTGAGGATTCCAACCCGACCAGCTTCGATGGAGCAGCTGGGCGTGGCGGCGTGGCGAAGTGACCTGTAACGCCATCGCCATACGTTTGGCTCTCAATTCCACATTTTTGGGCACAGCTGCTCCAAACTCACAAGGATGGATCTTCATCCACTCCCCGACAGGAATCCATCACAATATTGTAGGGTGTGGCCTAATTTATCTATAGCGCCCCCTAGAAAATTTTAAATGATGAGCCCCAAGCCAAGCTTTAACCTACAATTACGAAACTTTGTACACGTGTGTACCATGTCAGGACTTAAAAAAAAGTCTCTTGGAGCCATGGTCTAAACCCCAGAGGAAGTCGGCCATTTTAGATTGAAGTTCAGATTTTGATCCCATTTTGGCGTTTATAAACCATTTCAGTAATTCGCCACTTGGGGTCAGTATTGCTCCACAAATGAAACAGCAGATAAAAAGGATGAAGAACATATCAGTATTTCGCCAGTAGGTGTCAGTGTTCCTCCACCAATGACAAACAGATCCACGGGCGGATGGGCGTGAAAACTTTGTGAGAGCGTTGCCATGAAATTTCTAAAAGGATAGAAATGTCTCAGATAATTTTTTTTTAATTAAATCATGCAGTAAATGTAGCGTTTTCTTACTTCTTCCAAACCATTTCAGTAATTCGCCACTCTGAGTAAGTATTACTCCAACAATGAAATAGAGTGCTTTAGAAACACAGCTGAAAAAAATGATGAAAAATGACGAACTGCAGTACTTCGCCATGTGCATATGATCGGCTGTAAATGACACGTGGATCATCCGACTGACGCCAAATTGGATACGTATGACCTTTGTTGACCTCTAAAGAGAACAACACATTGAAATATATTTTGACTCCACTGCGCGTCCTACATTAATCCGCCAGCTATATTTCCTCGCTAAACCAATGAATCTGCACCACATTTTTTGAATCGTCAAGGAGCGCCTCCGAACGCATCAGTGCGTACCGCCTGGTGGACGGGCGCGGAAACTGCGCAACAACTTCTGTGTTAGCACGTGGTCAGCGTTGATGGAAAACTGAGCAACAGCTTTCGCGGTGCGGGCAGAGGAGCTGAAAACTGCGTGAGAGCTTCTGTGGTGGCTGGCGTGAGGCGGTGGTTGCTCGTACCCCGCGGTGGCAATAGGCCGGAGCGGCGCTTGGCTGCGAGGGCCGTTCGAGGCTGCTTGCAGCTTTAATTATTATTATTATTATTATTATTATTCTTCCACCCAAATGAATTGGCTTTTTGGGGGCTTTATCATATTCAAAAACTCACCAGACTTGGCGGAGGCCTTAAGCCTGTTTAAAATTTACGTATTTTAAAGTCGTAGCAAAAATTGCAACAGAAATGTCTCTACGGCGCCACCTAGAAATTGGAAAAACACCCTTTTTTACCCTCTGCTATTCACTTACTTTATCGTAGACACATGAAATTTGGTACACTTGTAGAGCTCCCCAAGACGCTCAAAATTTACAATTAATGTCATAGTGCAAGTATCACAGGAAGTCAGCCATTTTTGATTGAAGTTCCCATTTTGACCCCATTTTTGCCGATTTTTGCCGTTTACAGCCTTTGTATTTGATCTATCTCCTCCTAGGGATTTTGATTGATCGACTTCAAACTCGGTCAGTCTGTTCATAAGGCATGTCCCATCTAAAGTTATCTAAACGGTGAGTTTTTGAGTATGCTGAAGGGGGGTTAGCAGGGGTCAAAGTTCACCTACTCGCCATAAAAAAATAAACTGCTATATCTCTTACACAGAAACTCACAGAAGCATCAAAGTTTCTGTGATTGATCATCATCGGGTCTTCTACAATACCCTATGGTCGAATGATGACATCACTTAGGCCACGCCCCCTGAGAACAGGAAGTGTAATGTTTTACTGTGAACTGTCGCTATCTGACCCCTTTGACCTCATCAACATGAAACTGTGCCCAGACACAGAGAACATGTTGGTGTATTGAGGATTCCAACCCCAACCAGCTTCGATGGAGCAGGTGGGCGTGGTGGCGTGGCGAAGTGACCTCTAACGCCATCGCCATACGTTTGGCTCTCAATTCCACATTTTCGGGCCCAGCTGCTGCAAACTCATAAGGATGGACCCTCATCCACTCCCCAACAGGAATCCATCAGAATATTTGGTGGGCGTGGCCTAATTTCTCTATAGCGCCCCCTAGAAAATTTTAAATGATCAGCCCCAAGCCATGCTTTAACCTACAAATACGAAACTTTGTACACATGTGTACCTTGTCAGGACGTACAAAAAAGTCTCTTGGAGCCATGGTCTAAACCCCACAGGAAGTCAGCCATTTTGGATTCAAGTTCGGTTTTTGACCCCATTTTTGCAGTTTACAGTCTTCATATTTGATCTATCTCCTCCTAGGGATTTCGATTGATCGGCTTCAAACTCGGTCAGTCTGTTCATAAGGCATGTCTCATCTAAAGTTATCTAAACGGTGAGTTTTTGAGTATGTTGAAGGGGGGTTAGCAGGGGTCAAAGTTCACCTACTAGCTGTAAAAAAATAAACTGCTATATCTCCTACACAGAAACTCACAGAGGCACCAAAGTTTCTGTCATTCATCATCATCGGATCTTCTACAATACCCTATGGTCGAATGATGACATCACTTAGACCACGCCCCCTGAGAACAGGAAGTGTCATGTTTTACTGTCAAAGGTCGCTATCTCACCCCTTTGACCTCATCAACATGAAACTGTGCCCAGACACCGAAGACATGTTGGTGTATTGAGGATTCCAACCCCGACCAGCTACGATACAGCAGGTGGGCGTGGTGGCGTGGCGAAGTGACCTGTAACGCCATCGCCATACGTTTGGCTCTAAATTCCACATTTTCGGGCCCAGCTGCTGCAAACTCACAAGGATGGATCCTCATCCACTCCCCGACAGAAATCCATCACAATATTTGGTGGGCGTGACCTAATTTCTCTATATCGCCCCCTAGAAAACTTTAAATGATCACCCCCAAGCCATGCTTTAACCTAAAATTACGAAACTTTGTACACATGTGTACCTTGTCAGGACGTACAAAAAAGTCTCTTGGAGCCATGGTCTAAACCCCACAGGAAGTCGGCCATTTTGGATTGAAGTTCAGATTTTGACCCCATTTTTGCCGTTTACGTATTTGATCGAACTCCTCCTAGGGATTTCGATTGATTGGCTTCAAACTCGGTCAGTCTGTTCATAACGCATGTCCCATCTAAAGTTATCTAAACGGTGAGTTTTTGAGTATGCTGAAGGGGGGTTAGCAGGGGTCAAAGTTCACCTACTAGCTGTAAAAAAATAAACTGCTATATCTCCTACACAGAAACTCACAGAGGCACCAAAGTTTCTGTGATTGATCATCATGGGGTCTTCTACAATACCCTATGGTCGAATGATGACATCACTTAGGCCACGCCCCCTGAGAACAGGAAGTGTAATGTTTTACTGTGAACTTTCACTATCTGACCACTTTGACCTCATCAACATGAAACTGTGCCCAGACACAGAAGACATGTTGGTGTATTGAGGATTCCAACCCCGACCAGCTTCGATGGAGCAGGTGGGCGTGGCGCGTGGCCAAGTGACCTGTAACGCCATCGCCATACGTTTGGCTCTCAATTCCACATTTTCGGGCGCAGCTGCTCCAAACTCACAAGGATGGATCTTCATCCACTCCCCGACAGGAATCCATCACAATATTTGGTGGGCGTGGCCTAATTTCTCTATAGCGCCCCCTAGAAAACAGCAGTCCATGAAATATAGGTTTTGTGGGTGAGAGTACAAACGTTCATTCATTTTGGCTAAAAATACAAACGTGTGATTCAGAAGAACTGTTTATAAAGCATTTCAGTAATTCGCCACTTGGGGTCACTATTGCTCCACCAATGAAACAGCGGATAAACAGGATGAAGAACAATATCAGTATTTCGCCAGTAGGGGTCAGTGTTAATCCATCAATAATAAAGATTGAGGGAGAAGTGTAGTTTTTACAGAAATAACTTGATTCACACAGATAGCTATCGATCATGAATAACTACTACAGTAATTCACCAGTAGGTGGTCAGTATCACTGATTTACTTTTGTGAACCTTGACAGAATATAGCATTAAATTGCAATTTCAATCCACTGTGCCCCCTAGATCACTTCAACACTTGTATCTCCCTCATATAAACAGGTGTTATATTTCTTGGCTTTTTAGGGTTCATTGCGCCACAAATTTTTGTTTGGCGTGGAGTCGTCACATCACTAAAACTGTACAAACTCAGAAAATATTGAGATTATCGTCTTATTGCTTCTTTCTCACCATTTATATGATGACATTAAAATTGATTCAAATAACTTTTCATGACAACACTTTTTTCAAACACTGCAGGAAATCCTTGGTAATCCTTCAATACTAAACAGGAAATGAGAATAAAAGATCTCCTCGAAGTAAAATATGAAAGTTCTTTAACTTTTGGTTCAGCTTATACTGAATTGATAACTATTTGGAAGTCTTGCTTGTGTAGGAAGTTGCAAATATTTGTTATTCTTTCACACACAACTTTACGATATTGCATTTATTTCTAAATAATTATTAATGCTGCTTTATAGAACTGGAAGACATCTCTATCACATGAACTTCCTGAGGCTTAGCTTCATGGACTAAATACATAAAAGCCTTATGAGCAGCAAAGTCATGCATAGACATACATTTGTTTGATAAAAAAAAAATTTGTAATTTGTGGGCAACTTTAAATATGCCAGTTTGTGCAATGATTCAAACTCATTACATGACTTTAAGTACTATATCTAAATAAGGAAATAAATATGAAACCAAAAACTTGATAAAATGATTCATGCGTAAAAATTATTTTGGAAATTTTCCTTTACAAAGAGAGGGAAAACAGTTTCAAGAACGAAGGAAGCAGAGAAAGAATATTTTCTTAATCTGTATTTATTCCAAGTCTCTACTCATTGATCGTCGTCTGGAGAAAGATTCTGGAGAAGAACACGCTTAAAGTTCTAAATGAATTGAAGGGAGACGTACATTTCATTAACCTAGTTTAATAATCTTGTTACAGAACAGAGACCGAGCAGATGTGACGTTTTCTTTCACAAAAACCCATGACAGATAAAAACAACCCATTGACTTCATTGTAATGTTGGACCCACAGAAAACTAAACTACTGAACAAGCCTGTTACGATTCACTAAATATCATTTAAAAAAGGGAGACCATGCAGTGGTTAAAGTGCATAAAAATAAATATTTATTAACAAAAACAAGAATCGATTGTTGATTTCACAAACAGTTGTGTAATTCTAATGCTTGGACGTGGTGCATCAGTGCAAAAACAGTCCGCAGGCGTCAAGCAGCAGAGTGGATGCCGAAGGTAACTCAGAAGGTGGAGATGGCCAGGTTCAAATACGGATGGGCAGCACCTGCAAAGAAGAGGAAAACAAAGCCAGAGAAAAGCAACACCTGCAGCCTAGCCCTTAATGTCCAGGGCCATAACAATAACTTTTTCTGAACTCATGCACCACACAAGAATCATAATACTGCTTCACTTAATAATTGAAGTAACCTTAAAATGTTTCCACTACTGTAGGTTTAACGTTTTAAACTTGTACCTTGAATTACCAGCACAGTTAAATGGCAGTCCAAGGACTTGAACCTCGTTCCACAAGTGGAGTTCCCACAACGACTGCCTTTGCTTTTTTTGTGCTGTTTTACAAGGTAAAGCAAACCTGCATCAAGAACAGCTTCAAAGATTTAACATGCATTTTGTTTGTTATTATTAAAATTCAAATATTTTATGCATCCCAAAGGGAAACAAAATAATATCAATACAAATAAATAAGATTCCAGTTATTATTACTCTTGAATGTGTATCTACCAATTTAACTGTCCGACTTTCATCAAAGCTGTCTTAATGCAAGAAACGAAACCCCTAAATACATGATGAAATACATTTAAATAATTAAAAAGGTTTTGTTAACTTTTCACATAAAGCTGCATTAACAGCTAATAAGATACTTTTCATTAAATTGGAATACTACTTTTACAATATAAAGGGATTTCATTCACATTTTACAAAAAATAGATTTTCATCTCTTAAAGCTTTAAATTAATTTTCATAAAGAAAGCAAAACCTTTTTTTAATGTTCGTAATGTCAATGTGAGTGCAAATTGTCGACGCATGATTGTAACAACTTAAAACCACACATTTCACCCTTATGATTACAAGGTAAAACCACACATTATACCCTCATGATCACTAAAATATGTAGGCACAACTATTGCCTCCACTTTATATGTCCTTGATTTGACATATACATGATCTATCAAAGTATCTTTTTCAGTGGTTGCTTCTCCAACCATTTGTAGATATCCTTTATCACAAACAAATTTTTTTATAGTTGATGACTTCAAAATATCATCATTAAAATCTCCAATCAGTGCTATTGTTTCACTTTGTTTCTCAGCCAATCAAGTAACTTTCCCAAATTCTTTTTAAATAGTGAAAGAGGATATAGTGGTGGTCGGTAAATTACCCCAAGAACAATGTCAAGACTACTAAACCGATAAACTAAACACTCCAAATTCAGCTCTGGTTGCTGCAGTACATTAAATTCTACATTTTCAGCACAATAGATGCCAACACCACCATGCTGTTGGTCTTGCAACGCAATCAATTCGAGATGCCTGGTAGAATACGACAAACATCGAGGACGGTTAGTGAAACTGTAACCATCATTTTTACTGTATCTGTTTGGGTTGAAGAAATCCATGTTTCTGTAACAGCAATGCATGCAGGTTTCCAATGTTCAGTATAAGAGGCCAAATCTTTTACATGCCGATTTAAACTTTGCACATTCATGAGGAATACAGTAAAAACAGATGTGTTAAAGCGATCACATTGAATTGATCCACTTAAAAGAGGCGTCATACTCTGAAGTGCAACCAAAATGTCGTCCTTACAATATATCCTTTTTTCATCAAAATCTTGAATTGTCAATCCTGAAAGAGTTCTTACACGACTTATAGCAACATAAGCCTGTCCCGGTGAAATATTTTACGAAAAGAAACAACTGCTTCATTAACAGTTAGTCCTTGAACTTTGTGTACTGTACATGCCCATGCCAATTTGAGAGGAAATTGTCGACGCAAGCCACCTTTAACAGTGGCTTTCTCCTCCTCAGGTCCAATGGGTGTGGACCCAGCCAAATCTGATGATGCATAGTGGCAGCTCTTCCTCTTCTGCACGCCTACACGATCATCATCAAATTTAACATAGACCACTTTAGGAAACTTGTCCTTTTCTGGTATTAATATTTCTGTAACAGTACCACAAACACCATTAACCAAACCATCAACAACATCCACATTTTTACACAACATAACACGTGCTCCTTTACCCAATAACAACACTTCTGCTAAACAAGTATTTGAAGCTCTCGCATGATGTCCTTCCAACAACCTCAATTTTCCTGTTTTTTTATCGTTTACATAATCCTGTGCCCCAATACTTACAAATTCAGGACAGGTCTCATATAAACGATGAATATTGTGCTCATTTACTTGTTTATTGGTAGCAAATATGTGCAAGGCTGAGCTGACCTCACCAGTTTCACAACGTTTTAAAATCTGTAAATCATCAGATAATAGTGGTGTGCCTTTAGAGCGTGTTCTCATCCGGTTTAGCAGTTGAGAAAACAGAGCATCTTTTTGTCTAACTATTTCAGTTAACTCTACAATTTTAAATAAATCTGACCATATATTTGTGGCAACACCATCACAATATAGTGCCTTCCCTTTAACGGGAGGAAGTTGATAGAAATCACCTACCAGAATTATACTAATATTTCCATATGATTTTACGTTTTGTTTTATCTGACGCAAACGACCATGAACATATGATAACAGATTGTGATCAACCATTGATATTTCATCTATAATAAGAAGCTGGAGATCACAATATTTGACACGCAAGGAATTTAGCTTTTCTTCGCCCAGAGGAGTGTACGGTAACCGAACATCTTTACCAATAGAAAATGTGGTGTGGATTGTGGTTGCTTGTAAATTATATGCAGCGATGCCGGGGAGCTGTCAGGAGTACGCATGTGTTGTCAGGATACTGACACACAGTGGACAATAACCGTTTTGATTCATATTCAATTGCCCTTATTAAATGACTTTTTCCTGTGCCAGCACCACCTGTAATAAAAACATGCAGCGGTTCAGGATTTTTCCCATTAACTTTAGCTAAACACCACTGCCTGATTTGATAAAAAACAGCGAGCTGTTTTTCATTCAAAGATCTAATCAATGAAAGGCCTTCATTTCTCGTAATTTTTTCTTCTCAAATACTGAAGACTCTTTAAACTGCAAACTTAAATCTGGGATTTGTTCTTGATCAGTGTTTTCTATTTGTCTTTCTTTTTGTAATTCCACACACTCCAATCGTTCCAATTCAACCTCAGGACAAAGTTCAGCCCATGCATCTTCAAGCATAACATCACCAGTAATATTGTCCACAGCCTCAAAATGATCAGATTCCAACTCAAATTCACTTCTATTTAAATCCACAACAGCCTTTACTGAATGTGCTGTTCCATCAACAAACCTAATTACACCGGTTCTATAAAAGTCACCAAAGGTTTCAAAATGTGCAGGTTTCAGTTCATGATCAAAGCGATAAGGCATAAATAGCTGCATTATGCTTTGATGAAACTTTTCTGGCTCTTTTGTTTCAGAGAAACGCGCATATCGAACAACTGCTGGTTTTGTCCGAGTTCTTTTCACAACAAATCCAAAATCCTTATTCAATTTTACTGAATTTTTACACTTCTGACTTTTAGCCAAAACGCGATACTCTGAAGCAAACTTAGCCAGGCACATATCAGAAAACACACCATCATTTGGTCTATTTTTATAGCGGTCAACGATTCCAGTCATCCACATATCTTCTTGGGTAAGATCCTGTAATGCAGCTTTTTGTTTTAAAACAGAAATGGGCAAACTCATTTTCACGATATTATCACCCGTTGGAATAAAAACAACTTTCCGGGAACATTCCTTTAAATGCATGTTTGTGAGTCTATAAACTGCTTCCTGAGCACAAACATCACGATTATGCAAATAGACACTACCAAGTTTCTTTAAAGCCTCTTTAGCACTGAGATTACCGTCTTTTGCTGCTTCTCTCTGTGCATTTCCCAGAAGAAGACCAACTTCACGTTCACTTTTTGACATATAAGAAACAATATAAACACAACATGCATATGCATCAACACAATACTGGATATCAATATTTGCATTCCAAGCTTTTAACAGCGATCTACTATATTGATTAATCCAGACTTCGTTAATTTGCCTTTTCAACACCACATGTGTATTCCTACTAGATCGTTTATATGCCGTTTCAAATAAGCCTTGACTGATGCACAAGCCCTCAAACATTTCTTCCACAGTATTATATGGACAGTTTTCATCTGAAATGGCATTTTTTATCCTTGTTAAAATATTGCTTGCTGCATCACTGTCCATTTGTTCTGGACCTCTCTTATTGTTAAGACATTCACAATCTGCACCATCAGTTTTATCCAAATTGCATTACAAGTCTTGACTGGATCTTGATATTTTTCGCCACGACAAATAAAAGTGCGACAAGATGCAGGCCGAGGGAAATTAAATCGGCAAACAGTTTTTTTCTTTTTACAAGTTTTTGAATGTCGTTTTGAATGCTGTTGTACAGATGTAACTACTTCAGACAACGCATCTTCTTCAGATGGAATTTCACATGTAACATACTCATCAATAAATGCAATAACCTCTTCATCTGTATTTTTGTCCAAAATTGGAGCACCAGCAATCCAAAAAAGGCAATGGCAATGAGGAGACCCACGCTGCTGAAATTCGACCCGATAATAGTAGTCTTCAATTTTTCCAATGGGATTGGCAGGAGACATGAGGACTTCTCTTACAAAAACATGCCATCTAAAATCAAACATTCTAGCAGCAGTAACAGGGTTTCGACGCAACAATTCACACTTATCTGCCCATTGCAACTGTTCCAAAGTCTCCATTCGGCCTTCCTGCTTTAAGATGCTATAAAGCAGATTAGTCCATCTCATATCTGCAGAAGAAAACGAGGCAAACCATGTGGGTTTCCCAACATTCTAACACAAGCTAGCAAGTCGCGTTGAGCCGTCTGCCAGAAAGCTGGTGTGCCTCGAATGGGTTTCAAGAAACGATACCCATCGTCAAACTCCAACAACTTATTTATAGACTGGTCATTCTTCAGAACCTCAGTCATATTTTGAGGTGTAGAACTTGATCCTTTACGTAAAGCTATTGAGACTTTAGAGACAACCTGCTCAAGTTCCGACATGTATTGAGCAAAGAATATATATTCCACATTACGTGCAAATCTACCATCAGCATGAAGAAGCCTGTTATTAAAATAACGACTCAAAGTTAAACGATACTGCCGCTTTTCATGGTATGTGTTAAAACCTGATGGGAACAATACAGGAAAACATTTTGCTTCATTAGTACAATCAGAAAGCAGTTTTATAGGGTTATTATCTTCACTCGGTGCTACATTCAACACGTTGTCAACATATAAATCCAATGCTTCTTGTCCTACATCTACGGGCATCAGACAAGTGTCCTGGAACATGCAGTGTTGCTGTCTGTCATGTAAAAGGTCATCATCATTGTCATCTATGGACACGTCATCTTCTTCTTTAACAATATTACTGTTTAAAACAGAATTATTATCTTCCTGAGAAAACTCATTGATCCAAGATTCATTGAACTCCACATTTTTATAATGCAAGTTACAATGTTTCAAGTACCAAAGAGCTTCCTGGACATGCATTGAGTCAACATATTGATAATCATAATGACCTTTATATGTTAATTTACGCTTTAACTTAACAGGTAACAAAGATCCTTCCATATTACTACGTGGTAGCAAACTGCAGGTTTCAGCAACATTTGCAGGGACACAAGTAACCGGACCATGCACGCCATTCTGGCCACCTTTGGTAAAGCCAACATCTTCATAAATGGTATATGTAAAGCTATTAAATGTTGCTCCAAACTATTCAAACATGCCAACTGAGGTGGGATGTCATCAACAGTCAAATTATTGCATGAACTTTCTGGTGGCATTTGACCTTTCCTAATTTTGTAATGGCAACAGTAACAGATATATAACTTATTTCGACAGGTTTGGAGATTGCATGGTGATATGCAGGCATTACTACATATATGCAAATAATCATCACTTATACATTTATCTGCAATTAGAGACATTTCTTTAGTTTTTCTGTAGGAATCTTTGTGACAATTCAAGACTTGATGTTTGAATAACAACCGAAAGCACACGCAACACACAAAATTAGGCCCCTCTTTTACTTTGTCTATAAATTGCGCAACAACAAAATCAAATTCCTTCAACTTTATTTTAATGTCACGTCTTTTTCGCTCTATATTTGATATTATGTGGATCTTATGTTGTGGATCAAGGTATTGCTTTCTACTTAACTGTTTAACTTTTTTTCTGTGAGTCATGTCGTTTTTATACTTGGCAATGCTCATTTGCTTTAATTTTTCGCAATGAAAAATATCCGTTTTATATTTAGCAATGCTCATTTGCTTTAATTTTTCGCGATGAAAAATATCCGTATTATATTTAGCAATGCTCATTTGCTTTAATTTTTCGCGATGAAAAATATCCGTATTATATTTAGCAATGCTCATTTGCTTTAATTTTTCGCGATGAAAAATATCCGTATTATATTTAGCAATGCTCATTTGCTTTAATTTTTCGCGATGAAAAATATCCGTATTATATTTAGCAATGCTCATTTGCTTAATTTTTTCACGATGCCAGTTGTCTTTTTTATACTTAGTAATGCTCTTTTTCTGAAGCCGTTTTTGGTAAGTCTTATCTTCACAATACTTATTTATAATCCATTTTTTCTTTTGTTCCTTGTATAGCAAATTTTTTGCATATGTATTTCTTTTATTAAATTTTATTTTTTGCCTATATGCCAGTTTCGTTCTATATTTTACGGTATTTATTTGATTCTTTTTTGTCTTAGATACATAGAAGAACTGTAATTGGCTTTACCGCTCAAAAGAGTTTGCTTTGCATTTTTCTCGACTTGTGAAGACCTCGTATGCCTGTGTTGTGTCTTTAACGAAAGATGTTCTTCACAAAGTTCAAAGCAAGAGGCTTTATGACCTTGCTTTGCACAAATAACGACATCAAAATGCTCATCAGAGTTCTGCAAATATAGAGCTTGATTAGTCAAATGACTACTTTTTGATTTATATTTGGTCCACTGTGTGCCATTAAATACATATATATCCAGTCCTAACATATTGGCCGCAGATTTAAACTCAATTTCTGTAGCACAGTGACCCACATACTTCATCTGTGACTGGTTAATATATTCTGTCACAGAACAATCTTTTGCCAAAAATCTTTCGCATTCTTCTGCATTATTTGTCATGTGTGAAATAACAGCGAGTCTAATTTTACGGTGATTTTCTCAGAACCACTAAGTGAATACGCTACAGCTCTGAAAAAACTATTACTGTCATTTATAATACTTTTAGTCTTGCACACATTTCCCAAAGGCCCACGCAATGTTACTTTTTGAAAATTATGTTCTTCAAAGTCTATTTTTAAATTTTTACACAGAGTTTTAGCAGTAACATCACAGATGGGCGTAAATACTAAGGTATTTTGGTTATCTTTTGAAAAATCGACGCACTTTTCTTTAATGGAGTGGTCAGTTTTCACTGTCTTTATACGTGTAACTTTTTGTTCTGTTGTAGCTTGCCGAGTTTTAAAATCACCAGAAACATCTGTATTCATGCAATAACCATGACATGTTTGTGACTGAGGCTGCTTTACACAAGTAACCGTCTCATAATGATTTCCGCCAATATTTTGCAAATAGAGACCATGATTGGACAAACTACTGAAAGAACCATATTCAAGCCATTTATCATTGCAAAATGTGAAAATATTAACACCAAAATAATCAGCTGCAGCTTTAATCTCTACTTCAGTTGCCCAACTCAACATATCTGCATAATACTATGAAATGGCAATATATTGTGATATGGAGGAATACTCACTTCTTAAAATACTATCATACATGTGAGAATTCCTTTGCAACTGATTTACAACAGCAAGCCTAATTTTGCGATGATATTTCTGGGTGCCACTGATGGCTTGACTAAGTGCTCTGAAAAAGCAGTTTCCATCCCCAACAATTTTTTCTGTCATACATGGCGCACCTAATTCCCCAAACACGCAAGATTTAGAATTTGCCCGTTGAAACTCTACATTCAACTTTCCACAAAGTGATCGTGCAATCTCGTCAGAGACAGGGTTAAAATACAAAACCTTACTTTGGACATCAGTAACAACAACATCATCATCAACATCATCCGTATCTAACATGTGAAGTTGGGATGAATGTCCTCCGCAAGAATCGTCCTTCATCTCAACACTAGTAAAGGTGTGATCAACAACACCACTGCTCCCTGGTACAGCAACTGCATGTTCAGATACAAGTTTACTTGAGTCCATCTTAACGATATGAACTCCGCTGATTTCAAATAATTTGGGAGAGTAATGGAGTTCACCAGAAAACCTTCTAATGTACAAAAACAGATCATCAAGAGTATTGAAGAAAAGGACAACACTCTTTCCATGTGCATCTACCATGCCGCCAGTGTTGCGTGCATGAGAGTCTACAACAGCGTAACGTCCATTATAACTGATAAGGGCACAAGTACTGCCACTTATTGTAATAAAGCTAGTTTCATATTTTGCACACATTTTACTGAGTGCATCCCAAAGACTAGTGTGCACACCTGCATCAATAAACTCTCCTTCCAGTACATCGACATCCCCAGCAACATAGTCCCCATAAGAATACTCAAAACATTGTCCATCAACATGCATCTTTTTAGGCAAGTCTGGAACAGAGAGAAGCTGACTTCCACCACTGATTAAATTGTTATCGCGCAAAAATGTGTATAGCTCATCACCTAAAACAACTACATCATCCAATATGCCAGCATTCCATGAAAAAACGCGGTCCAGTGTGTGCTTTGTTAAAGCAACAGCACTTATGGCTGCACACTGAAGTCCAGCATATTTAAACCGATCATCCCCCTGATGAAACGATCCACTGAGTGATGCAACATGGCTACTTGCACTATGGCATGCATTTGTAGCCTGTGTGTCAGCAGTTACTGCCGCACATGTGTCCACATTACTGTACACCTCTTGTACAGAAATAGGAAAGACTCCATACTCAGTTGCATTTAATGATTCCCTGAGGTTAATAAGGTGAATCATTAAATCATTTAAACACGTGTTAAACACGACTACAGAGGTACCGAATTCTGATGCTAAGCCCTGTGAATTCCGTGTTCCACAGTCCACAACAACAAAATAGTCTCCATGCTGGATCACCAAGATAGTTGCACCATGAAGATTAAGGATACACATTCCATCTCTTAACAAGTACGTATTTAATATTTTATACAGTTCCTCCTCCTGCTCAAAACCAAATGTCCCAAACACCATGTCTCCAATTACAACTTTCCACTTTCGACCAAAAATAGCCTGATCTTCAACCAATTTACACAACTCTGGCTTAGGGCCCCTGTTTGGTCTTTCTCGTGCAATATATTCCGCCAACTTCTGACCTTCTACACCGACTTCATCTACATCAGATGTCTGCCAGGTACAAATGGGTGAAATGTTGTGTTTTATTGCTGCTACAACACTACATGACATTAAGGAATGAGAACTACAGTGATTATTATCCAAAAATGTCCCTGGAACAAGAGACGATGGAGGCCCCTTTGAACACCTGCAAGGAACGGGGTTAACAGCCTGACCTTTGGGTGAGGTCTGCACGCGCTGTAAATCACCCATCTCCTCAGGCGTCTACAATGAAAATATGGAAAATAAGAAAAACATGATATTTCTACATCCTCATTTGATAAAGGCTTTTCATTAAATGTAATATCATTAACAAAACTGCAACTTACAATTATCCAATATTTCTATAAAATTAGAAAAGAAAATATACACATTGTGCTAATGTTGTTTTATACAATATGTAAACCAAATAAATTAAGACTATTGTAGTAAAATTCCAGCTAAAATATGTATTATTGTTGGCCTGTAATGGCTTTTAGCACAGGCTAATGGTTGCCTGACAAGAAACTTTAAATTTCTCTGTCTAACTCTGCTGTAGCGAATCAAACGATTCTCTACCAAAAGCTTATGAAACACATTACAAAGCTAACAGAGAAATTATTCTTTTTATTGTTTTAGCTTAAATGGAAAAAATATTGATTTTCATACAATGCATCTTAAATTACTACTCCAAATGTTTTTACTTTACAGCAAATGGCCTTTTTTTACCCAAAATAGTCCAGTTAATGACTATTTACTAAATTTGTGAATTACTTCAGAAATTGATTCATTGTGAGCAATCGCTTGAGCCTTAATTATTATTTTTAGTACATGTCTTCGCAAAAAACATCAAACCATCCAGTTTCTTACGCTTATACGGAGTCTGCTCACAGGCTTAGCAGCTTCAGAAAGTAAGCCTTAAAAAATATCTACATTTAAAAGTTTGAATCTCTCCTGACTGCAAATTGATGCTTTTTTATTTATGCACAACAGATTTATTACATAACCCAATGGCAATAATTTGGAAGAGATTTGAATTATGTGATGAAACTTTTACAATGAAAAGAACAACACTGAGAGAACATTTTTTTATTAATACAAATAGCAGGACATTTCTATACAAACCTCCCGGCCAGCAGGAACCTCCAAAGGACAGGCAGCCCCCACTCCAGGACACTCAGACGCCACACGAGGAAAGGCAGAACGCGCGTCAGACAAACACACCCTGGGTCGCTTGAGTACGACCTACAAATAAATGAAACAAAAAACAAAACATGAAGTTGATATTGCACAAAATCCATATATAATGTCATGTTTTCAATAAAACACTTCACACTGTTCAACATTCATTAACTACACATTTAACTTTAATGTGCAAAACACTTACAGTGTTTTCAGCCGGCACAAATTCCGCATCTATGGCAGGAGTTACAGGAGATGCAGCTGAAACCTAGAGAAAAAAAAAATTAAATAAAGTCATGTGCACTAGAGATCATTAATTAACTTATGATTTTACATACCTTCTGTCTCACACGCCTGGGCTTTGAGACAGCTGGTTTTTTTGACTGTTCCACAGGCTTTGTCTGTAACATCGCAAACAACATTGCAGGTTTGTGTTATTTCTAAAAAGAAAAATAATAACACTGCTAATTGTTGCAGTATTCTGCAAATTACCTCGGTGTCTGTGTGAACATCTGAAAGGGCCGATGGAGAAACCGTTTCCATGGCAACCAAGATGGCGGGTGAGAAACGGACAGGATTGGACGGGATTGGACACTCCGCTACGGCCACAGGAGTGTGGTCCCTCTATAAGACCAAAATTTTAATTATTACCAAACCAATGACATTGACATTATACATAGCTGCAAGCCTCACGCACCTGGGAATGAACCACTCTTTTCTTGGGTGAACCAGAAAAAGAGTCTGATTCTCCCGAGTGGTTCCTCTGCAAAGGTAGATCACATATAACATTTTTAGGATGACTAGCTAAAGTTAAACATCTTTCTTCCACTGCAAGCAAAAACAAAATGTCATACCTTCCTGCCGGATCTCACAAGCATCCATTCAGTAGGGAGTGGAGAAGCAGGACGAGAACGCTCCTCTCCCTTCACAACCACACGGGGCACAAACCTTGGTTTATACGGAGGAGTTGCCTGACTTTGCACCAGTGGCTGTGGTGCTGACAACTCCATGAACTGATAGGAAAACACCCAAATCAGTTGCTTCAAGATGTGCATTCCGTGGTCATCACTGAGGTGGATCTGGACATATTAACAATAATCAGAGATAAGGTCAACATTTCATATAATGCAAAATTGTTCCTTAGTGTGTTTGAAATGAAGAAGTACTCACGCCATCGCGGCACCACAGATGAAGACGGTTCAGAGAGAAGTAGTCAGCAAGAGATAATACGGAATCCCTGAAAACATCATGAAAAAATTACATTACATTTTCAAATACTCATGAAAAGATAACATAAAAAGAGCTGCAATACATTTACCAAACAAGAACATAATAACAAATATTTTAATACCTACCTAGCTTTGCCGACCTGCGGTGGAATTCTTGTTGAAACAAGTTCTGCTTCTCTCTGGACTCGGTCAAACGAGGAACGAAGCCGGTACAAAAAAACCTATAAAAATAAATTTAGAAATTTACATTACGTACGAACCTATTAAGAAATTGATGTTTATATCACTGTTTCTCGATTACAGTCCTCAGTGACCATTGCTCTGCATGTTTTATATGTATGTCTGAAGGGAAATACCTAAAACATGCAGAGCAGCAGTTTCTGTGAAACAGCATTGAGAACCTCTGGTTTTCATGAACCACAGTGATTACAGTACCTTCGGCCAACAGCTACAGACAGCCTTGAGGTATCTCTCAAATTCCTCTCCGGCTTCTTCTGGGTGACGGCTGGCCGTAAGGTTATTTGATGGAGCCATGACGCAGACAGCATCAGGCTCCCGCGGTACAACTGCATTTAACACCTCGAGACGCAAGTCAGCTGCGCAAGCACCAGGAGTGGACATGAACCCAAACTGGATGCAGCCGCTTGCCATCTCAACAATGTTGTCCGCAAACGATCTCAGATGGATTCTCCGATCAGAAGAACGAACTAAAATAAAAAAAAAATAAATAACTAAACCTATATATTCTATTTGAAACCATTGCTGATTTTACTTACTTTCTTATCGGGCAGTCCCTCTGGAATGACCAGCTTGTGACAGTGGTTGGTCACTTCACTAGCTGGCCACGGCCTCACAGTATGGCGCCAGCCGGTACCACGCCCTATTGAAATGCAAAAAAGAAAGAAAAATTATTTAAATATAGACTGTGAACTCTGGATATTTCATTTGAAATCCAAATAAGACATTCAATTTAAAGAAATGTAATTAAACTAAAAACTGACGTGGAACAAAGTCGTTGGAAGGCCTTGATGTCCCTAAACGCAGAGTCTGAGCGGCGGCCATTCGTTTCTTTCCAGCTTCAGACCGGCGATGGGACTTTTGACGAGGCATCTGGAAATCAGATAAATTCTGTGATTTAATGAGTCTATGCTTATTTTCAGGCCCAAACAAGTAACTTCACGTTCAAATACTAGACGAAAAATGAGCAATCCGCGACTTAATATTACATTTACAAGAGACTTTAAAAGAAATGAAAAGACTGTTACTGTTATATAGATAAATACCAATGAAATCTACAATGAAAAAGTGAATAAGCAGTTCTCTTTGAGATGTGTCTTGTTCTAATTTAGGAAAACAACATTTAAAACAACTACATACTCTCCGTTTTCTTTTAATTCAGATATTTTGTAAAAGCCGTAAACACAGCAGCTAACAGCCTGAAGACTGTTCAGGCTGTTAGCTGCGAGCACGAGCTAACAGTCTGATGATCGTGCTAGCAGCTGCTAGTACGAGCTAACAACCTTAAGGAGCTAACCGCCTAAAGTCTGTGCAGAACTACGAGCACGAGCACGGAGCGATTTGAATACTTGAAGCACTAGAGCCCCACAGAGAGAACTAACAGTAGAATAACGATTAACAATGAGAAAAAAGGCTATAAAAAACCCCTGAACTTGTGATTAAAATTTAAAACTAGAAATTTGAACAAACCCGCCTGTGTCTGGAGCGCGCTCCCGACACAGATGAACAGAATTTAGCTCAAGACCCTCAATAACATCTCTGGTTGAAACCTAACCGACGTTTAGCACGTGTTCAAAACTTATATTTAATATCAGTAGAAGATATTAGGTACATAGCCTGAACTTACGTCATGTTATGCATTCGTTTAAATTAGTACCGCAATATAGCGCTATTTTAAGAAAGTCACATTCATAACATCTTTATCAGATATATGCAAAAACTTACGTCGAACGGAAAAGGCTTGACAGCAGTCAGTCTCCTGGTTTCAAACTTGATGTGAAATCTCTCACGAGCAATTCACTCCAACAGTTTGTGAAAGACTGATTGAAATCTCAGCGTACAGAACGTTCAAGATGTCAACCAACCAATCAGATTTAAAAAATTAAAACAAGCCAACCAATATTTGCTGACGTCACTGCGTATTACGTATTGAGACGTGCCATACAACATAAACATAAATACGTATATGGCTATGGCAGGCTGATTTAACATTTATTATCTATCGTTTGAGTATCCGTAATTGAATTCTAGATATCTAAAAATCTATGTTCAGTAAAGAAAACTAGATTTTTATTTAAGATATCTCCAACCTACTACCAGCTACTTATTATTAAAATGTTAGAAATCTAATTCAAGGATGAAGTGTAACATCCTCTATGTTGAGCTCCCCAAAAAGTTGCCTGCAGAATGTAATATACACTAAGCAATTTTAACATCAATACAGATTAGTCCTGCTGTCCGTAATTACATTATAATTATTTAAAAATGCACTTCACTGAGAAAACTACATTTCAACTATTTTTAATGTAAATGAATTTATCTAAATGTACATTGTCTTTATTAAAAATAATCATTTATGACATCTTAAATTACATTTTGACGGCTGAAAGTTACTGTAAAGATATATTAAATGATGTCACTGCATCTATTTGAGAGGATACACATCGATTATCATAATTTAACGTATGTGAAGGTAATTAATTTAAAATATTTTAAGTGGTAAATGCATCTAATTAAAGATATCTCTAATTCATTTGGAGATATCTTAAAAGGAATTTTGAGTTGTTGTTGAAATAACTCAGAACATCCCACAAAATTGAATGTAGGGTATAAAATACCGACCTTTATAAAGCATTGTTATAAAAAGTATTATAACTTAATGTCTGTCATTCACACATCCCAATATATTTGGGAATAGTAAAGAAAAGCAGTAAAGATAACATCTCTAACTTTAACAATACTGTAAGAAACTAAAGATAACTTTTCTAACTTTTTGATGCAACTATTTAGTTGTAGAACAAGCACAGCATTTATATTTTACCTAACTAATTCTAATCACTCAATTTTATTAGCTATTTCAACAACTCATAATTTAATTAACATTACTCGATTTAAAAAAAAAAACGTTATAAAACCTAATAACAGCTTATAATCTTTTATTACTTTTACTTGGTGTAATTTAGTAACATAATTTTAAGGATTCTATGTTGAAATTCTATTACATTTTTTTCTTTAAATTTATACTACCTATTGTTCATACATAATTGGAGGATCTCTAGCAGTGATATGTTAGGGATTTACAGTTAACAGGAAAAAATTGATAATTGATATAAAATTAGACATCACAGGTGAGTAAGAAAATTATTTCTACATATATAATTCATATATTTGAACTGGTTTAGTAAATAAGCAAGTATTTGTTGTACTGGCCAGTATGTATGTTATCTTGGATGTATCCTTTCTATGTCAATTCTCAATCTTCCACTTGCTGAGAATGTTCCTGCAACGTAATACTCCTCCCTCTCTCCAACAGCTCCTTACTTAACCAGTTAGTTCTTTGTGTTGTCCATCACTCTTTACCTACCATCCATGTTAAAACGGTAAAACTAGAAACCAAATAAGTAAAATCTCACCTTACAACTGAGCTCCGTGAAAAACCACAAAACAGTTGTGTAAAATGAACATTTATACCAAACTCTATTAATATCCCACTTGGTCCTTCTCTAAAAATTTAACTCAACTTCACATTAAACTACATTTAACCCGAGAGGGGTAAATTTCTTTATCATGAAAAAAAGTGAAATAAATGAATTGACAATACAATAACTTTCTTTATTAATAAACTTTTGAAAAACAAAACAAAAATTAAATCTTACAAATATGAACTCAACATATACTTTATAAACTTATAAACTACTTATAACTTAAAAACACTTATAAACTTCAAAAAAGGAAATTAATCTTCAGTTGCATCATTTTCTTGCCAGCTCATGTGCTGTGCCTCATCTTCACTCTCCTCTGTTTGAGTGATGGCATCCCTTTTATCTGAAAGATTTTAACATAAAAAAAACATCAAAACACATATACAAATTCAAAATATTTTTACAATTACAAACAAACATTAAACATTTAAAAAAAACAAAGAAATGTAATCCTTCTTTGAAATTAAAAATATTGTCTCTCAAATTGTGGTAGAAAATAGAGAAGACTATAATGCTGAAATAAGCAGCTTCACAGAAACAAATACAAACAAACTCTGCTTGAAACAAATATGAAGGGATACCTAGTACATGCTGATTAGAAAGGGGGTAAAATTCATAAAATCGTTATTTAAAATCTAAATTAGTGAATGAATGTCCTTATATTGTGAAGCTCAATTTTAGTTTCAAATATAATTTTTTTAATCAAAAGTTGATCTTTTATTAACAATGTATTTGTAAGATGAACTAAAATAATAAAGAATCCAACAACAAAAAATACTTTCTGTATACACTACAAACACCTCATGAAATACCATTGTATCATATGTTAATTAAGATTACAATATAAAAGAGAAATAAAAGCTAAAATGAACATGATGTACTATAAATATGCCTACCATCACTATAAAACACAGCACAGTCTTCCAAGTCCTCTATTTTCTGCTGAGCAGCAGCAAGTTGGTCTTGGTAAAGCTTTTCTTTTTTTTTTAGATTGATAATTTCTGTTTTTTCATCCTCCAATTGCTTTTGTAGGTATTTCAATTTTTGTTCAGCTGCCCTCAGCTGCCTCCCACGTTTTTCTATGGCCTCCAGAGATCCCTGGAAGGCCTCATGGACACTCCGTTCCAGGGCTTCCCGAGATACAGAGGTATCTCTGCAATGGTACTGTAAGAAAAAAAAAGATGAACTATTAAAAATATTTTAAAATGAAAACTAATAATTAACTCAACAGCACAATAAATAATAAAAGCTATTAAAAATCTAATATGAAAACTATTCAATCACTGTAAATGGTTAATGCTACACATGCTTAGTTTGTGAACAAAAGTTTAAAATAAACAAAACATCTCAAGATAACTTAAACTTGAGAAAGAAAAAATTAAATCCTTTAAGAAGATAGTAACATATCAAATATGTGAAAACTGACTGTCGCTGATATTGTCACATTATATTGTCGGTCACACAACAAGGGACGTAGAGGGAAAACAATTAAATAATTGACCTGTCACGATAAACGATAAATCTATTAATCCCACAATACATTAAAATTATCAACCTTATTTCAATTATTGGCTATATCGTTTCTTCCTCTCTTTTTCTCTTACTGTTGATGACACTGAATGAAAAAAGGCTCAACTCCGGTGCTCTCCACTGACCCTCCCTTCCTTATTTCTTAGTGTAATGCCCAGCGCGTGCTGCACGATCTTATGTCGCCTATTGTCGGCCCTTTATCAAAACCTGAGACACATTAGCCGACAGAAATCCTCACTATAACGGTTTGATTGAAACCGTGTTGTGTCCAACAATGGACACAAAATGATAAGTCCAGTTCACTAACTTTGAAACCAGGCATTAATCAATTCCTTACTACAATCTACCTGCAATGCATTTGGCTAGTGTCAGTCTGACTGAATGAAAATTATTAGAACCTATTTATGTCACGTTAACAAAGAACAGCTGAAAAGTTACCGAGTTTTCTGGTAGACATTTCGCTCCAACTACTCCCCTAGTTATTTATATTTTCTTTGCACGAAATGTTGAAGAAACATTCATGTTTCCACATATCATCTCCGATGTCTGCTGGACTTCGGGTTGCACCGTGTCAACTGTTCAGGATTCCCTCCGTGTTTCCTCTCAGAAAACAGGAGGAGAATTCGCACTTTAAGATTGGCTACCAGTCATATTAAACAGAATGTGTTAAGCTCCAAGTCTGGATAAATCACTGATTTACATCAAAGCAGGAACAACGATCTACCATAATACACAACACAAGTGAAAATCTCATAACGAATAATGTTCTAAGATTGTCATTGAGGTTAAAAAATCTTGTAGTTTGAACTATTGCATCAGGCAGTCAGATTCTTCTCTATTTAAATCTAATTATTACTGAAGAGCAATAAACTATACAGACCTCAAAATCTGCACTCTTTTGGTTGAATGCAGTATTTATTTCCACTTTGGCTTCATGTTGTATAGTTTTTATTCAAATACATTTATTGTTAATGGAGACTGAGAATCTATTTTATATTTGGTTATGGTTGTTTTATTTATTTTGTGTATCAGTCCCAGTATGTCTTTTGAAAGTAAAGTGTATCTATCTTTGACAGGAAATCGCATGTATTATTATGTAATTTCCATTAAATCAATGTAAAAAGGTCTTCAAACAATATTATCGTTTATCACAATAATTTTTTTAGACAATTAATTGCCCAGCAAAATCTTTTATCATGAGAGGCCTATTAAATAACAAAAGAAGATAGTAACGCAAAGTGTTTTTGAAAAGTAACTGTAATCTGATTATTGGATTTGAAATACCAACGCGTTACATTACTTGTTACTGAAAAATGTGGTTCCACGTCGGTGATGCGTTACTTTGTAACGCATTATTGAGAACCCTGGCTGTGAAGCAACATTGTAATGCATTTAAATTAAACAAGAACACAAAAACCAGAATACCACAATGTGGTGAAAAATATGTATTCCAGGAATAACACCAAGAAATAAATGCATATCACATGAACAGCTACCCTCATTAAAATACACAATTAAAAATTGAGAACTAAAACATGTTAGTATTTTCTATTTAAATCACTCAAACAATTCTATGAATAAGAAGTCTTCATCAAAACAAACTATACAACTTGAACATCTTGAACATAATATTAATTAAATAAAATTATAAAAAAACAGAAAGTTAAAACAATATAAACTATTTAGAAATATTATTTATGACTACAACAATGTAAGAGTTTTAATATTGCCTTATCAATTCATAGGTCTTCTCTTTTGCTTCATTTTTTAATAACAATTGTACCAAAACTTAAATAATTTATTAGATATCAATATTTATGTTCCCTTTATTGATGAATGTTAGGAAAGCAGAAATTGTGCACTTTTGAATGTCTTAAACAAAATGTTGAAATTGTATCTTTAATTAATATCAACAAAGAATGTAACTACTTCACTTCAAATGAAAACAGTCTTACATAAAACATTTAAAGCTGTGTTATATCAAACGCATGTGACGCCTGAAGTTAAAAAACTAGCCTATGCACAGAACACGCCGATGTTGTCAGGTTTACATTAAGTGTCGGACGCGCTGTAAGCATTGCACGCTATACACAGTTAAAATCGTGTAACGCTAACGAAAACAAACGTCCCTGAAAATTAAAACGCAACATTTATATTACCTACACAAATCCGCTACGCACTTAGCTCCTCGCACTTAGCTTTCTGGATTCCATCATGATTTATACCTTTCATGAACCCACCGCTTCGTTCCTGGTCCTACGCTCGCTCTCCCTGCCACATTGCGTACTTTCTTCATTCTGTATCCCCGTCTGTAAGGTAGTATAATGGCGCCCCCCTCCCCCCTCTTTTTTTTCTCCATTTTACATTGTAGTTCACGAGTGCCCGCTCTGGCCGAAAGTTACTGTATTTTCTAAACTAAAACTTCACAACTATGCTTTTATATCCAAAAAAAATTAGCATAATTCCAACTACTTAAAACTATACAACCTCAGAGAGGAACTTCCAAACAAAATACTTTTTAAAATTAGTTACCAACTAATATACTTACACAAGCAAGCTGGGCCGCCTTCTGCAGGCCTTTCAGCTCAGGGTCGCTCAATTGAGGGAGCTTATGTGGGGAGTCTGCCATGTTCTACAAAGCACAAAACATATAGTTAACAACTTTATAAAGAGAAAACACAATTAAAAATCAATCAACAAATAGCATAAAATACCTACTTCTTTATCTCTGGTAGAGGAAGACAAAATGTCCGAAAAGCAACTGACTAGCCTATATATAAGAAAAAAGCTGAAATGGGCGGTACTAACAGAAATGCCCACCCTTCTTCAAAAATTTAACTGGATAAATGTGGTGATGGACGACAGAAGTTATTTTATTGATAACGCCCATTTAAGCGTTTATCCTTATAATTATAACAGTTATATTTTTACAAAATTATAAAACATATAAATTTAAAATTACTGACAAAAAAGAAACATTGATACTTTCTAATCAATAATTATATATGATTGGAAATCAAAAATTCTTACCTTTAAAAAGAAGTATTTTACCACTTTTGCAGGTGACTCTTCATAATTCAGCAATTATATATATTCCAAAAGTACTACAATGTATATTACACACCACTTCTTATACATTGACCTGAAATAAATGAAACAAAACAAAATACATCTGCAGATTTTCTATGCCTACCTTCTGCATATCACCTGACTTCTTTATGCCTGAGATATGATGTTTACCTGCTACTGCAATATTGTGGCCAATATTACTCTGCCATCGTCATTCTGGGTTATAATACTAGTAAGATTGAATCTCTTTCATCCATGTTTTTCGAATGCATTACAGAGACATAAATATAGAGCCGTATATGAATGTTTTTTCGTTTTTCTTTTTTCTACACAGTAAAAATGTCAGTACTGAATTAGCAACCACAGTGTTAATTGTAACACTAACAAAGTGTCTATATGTGTCCAAGTCAGCTGGTGTTAAAGTAACACTTTTCAAAATGTTAAAAGGTTGACAACCATTTTTTGTTAAATTAACACCAGATATTGTTAATATTCAACAATACTGAGGGTCACATTAACATTACAACAGTGTTAGTGTTAAAATATAATGTTAAAAGTAACACCAGTGTAGTGTTAACCTCAACACATTATGTCGTGTTAAAAAGGTAAATAATTGACCCCACAAAGTGTGAATATCAACCAAATTCACTGCTAAAAAATATTAAAAACAATACACAGAAATGGAAAGTTCAAATTTTATTAAACCCATTTAAGTATTACAGACCTTTAATGCACAGCTCATACAAAAGTTGAAGAATTCCTGTGCTGAACCTTATAAATGTTGCATGTTGGCATATTTAAGTGTTGTTAATTGTCACTCTGATTTCATTGACTCTGGGGCTCTCCTTTGTTGTTGATGCATCAATCCCATAAACTGTTGTTTGGATGAATGTGTAGAAGTTGAGAAGAGTTACATTGTAGGACACAGCAAACACAAAGTGCGCCTTAAAAAGTTCATCGAAGGCAGCCATTTGTCCCTCTGTACCACACAAGGAATGGGCTTCTTATCAAGGATGATGTAGAACTTCTGAATACAGCTCTTCTTCTCTCCAACGCAGAGGAGGAAGGGCTGTGCAGATCCAACTTTGTCAAGGAATGTCACCATGCTTGTCCCCACCTAATATTAAAAGACATCACATTAGAAATAATGGTGTTAGTCCCTCACTAGCAACAAATTAACATTTTCCACCTTCCTTTAGCTGTGAGCATGCCACGAAAGAGGATGTGACTTGCAAGGAAACTCCTGTGAGCTTAAGTGAAAAGAGCAGTTCTAATGGGCTCATACAATTCTTTGTGCCATTATTTTCCCATAACCAATTTTCTATTCTATGTTGTAATAAAATTAACCCTCATCTCACCCATAACTTTAAAAAATAACTATAAAATTATAATACAAATAATGCCAAATAACGACTTTACATTTACAGTCTTGTAAAAATGAGATCAATTTACGGTAAGTGAAGCCCATTAATTCATGTCAAAAACATACCTTCATGAGCCTCACAAAACGATCAGCTGCCTCAGTTGCACTAATTTTGACATGTTTCTTCCCTTTGGCGGTTGGAGGCAAGAGATGAACCAGCAGGAGAATGGCTGCTAAGTCGCTATCCCATTCTGATAAAATCAGAACAAGCCATGATTACAATGTAAATATAGAAAAGACAGTTGAACATATTTATATATTAATACATACCATAATCACTTGATTACTCCTGAGCAGACAGAAGGTCATCCAGGTGAATGCTCTGTCGAATGCTTTTGCTGACAGTAATGATCTTGGGTTTGTAGAACATTGGCCATCTTGCAATAAACTTCCCTGAGATGTCTTCTCCAAATAGCATGATGAAGTCCTGCTCAAACTAACAGAAGAAAAAATACCATCCAAAAACCATTTGCTAAGTTAGCTGTTTAGATACACACGTCACCAATATTTCAAATAATACAGATATAGAAGTCTTATCCATGGTTTAAAATAACAACTAGACCTTACCAAATATAACAGATTTCAAATTTACCATTCACCTAGATATGACAAAACGACGGGAGCTTGAATATGGTGGATTTCCCATTCAAAATGGGTTAAATATCGTACACTCTTTCAAGTCTCAAACTAAAAACCACATTTCCAACGAAACAATGTTTCACTACGAATATTTAACTCACCTTTAGGAAAGAATTGTGTCCTTCGTGTAAGAAATGTAGCCATACTGAGAGACTGACTGGTGGCGCGATGAAAGAAAGTAGCACGTGCTCTGCACCCGTTATGCGAAGGCGGGGCTTAAGCAACACCAACCAATTAACACTGGAATTTAACAACGCAAATATTACGGAATTTATTCTGGCAATGTTCATTTAATGCTGTGTGGTGTCAAAACAACACTCACACTCTTTATTTGACACTACACCTGGCATTTTTACTGTGTACCAAGCTTCTTTACCTTTCTTTTTTCTCTATAAAGGACACTGAAAGAATTATTTCGAATATAAATTTCATTCTATTTTATTTTGAAATTGACAGGACTTGCTACTGAGAAAAATATAATTTGTTCCACACAGTTAAGAAGCGTATTTCAGTGAAATAAGCACAATGGAAATATTTCACTTATGTTTGAAGTTAATGTTATTGGTTTTTTTGTTGTTGTACAAGTAAACTCTATGAAGAAATTAAGACGGCTTTGGATGTCTTTTAATACAAAGCACCACCAAGATTAATCGATGAGCTACATCTCCTGGATACATCAGCAGATCTGCATAAAATTTTTGATATATTGTGGGGAAGCACTGCAAAACGCATCGAAGCATATCGCCTGGTGGATAGGTGCAGAAACGGCATGAAAGCTTCTGCAATGGCGTGTGGCTGCTTAAGCATATGATGAATAACTATACTAGTATTTCGCCAGTAATGGAAAAGTGACCTGTAAGGCCATCGCCATACGTTTGGCTCTCAATTCCACATTTTCGGGCACAGCTGCTCCAAACTCACAAGGATGGATCCTCATCCACTCGCCAACAGAAATCCATCACAATATTTGAACGGCGTGGCCTAATTTCTGTCTAGCGCCCCATGGAAAACAGAAGCCCATTAAATATAGGTTGTTATGCCGTTTAACATATTAATTATTTAAATATACATAATTATAAGTTTTCTTTTTTTAGTTTTTTTTTTTGTGGGTTAGAGTACAAACATTCATTAATTTTGCCTAGAAATAAAAGAAAACGTAATTCTATAGAACTGTTCATAAACCATTTCAGTAATTCGCCACTTGGGGTCAGTATAGCTCCACCAACGAAACAGCGGATAAACAGGATGAAGAACAATATCAGTATTTCGCCAGTAGGGGTCAGTGTTAATCCACCAATGACAAAAACAGATCGACAGGGGGTGAAAACTTTACGAGAGCGTCTGCCGTGACATTTTCAAAAGGATAGCGGTTAAATATAACCTGAAATGTTATATGAAAGCCCCCAGATAATTTGTGTTGGCTTAAAACACGGAGTAAATGTAGCGTTTTGTTAATAACTGTTATTTACTACAGCAAGTAAATGCATCAATTCCCTCGTCTGTGCCTTACTCGTCAGTCAAGGGCAAAAACAAATTTAAGCAATTTGATTGGTTGTGAAGAACTGCACTGTACGTACTGGCAGTCGGCCGGAGACCGAGGTTCGGCGCATTACGCTGTGGACTGTACATTTTTTGCTAAACTGTTGGAGCAGCTAAGTTTTCATGAACATTTTGCATGGTTTATGGAGCCACAAAACCGGAGCACGCTAACGTTTTTGGAGCTGCAGACCCAGCACGTTCGTGAGCCGAAACGGACTGTTGGAGAGGAGTTTTATTGCTGTTCGTCTAAAAAGTGGTAACTGGAGATGCGGTGAGTGAAGCCAAGTTCACACTACACAATTTTAGAAAAGTGGGCCGATTCTTAAAACGTGACAGAACACACACTAGCCTATTTAAAATCGTAGGTGTAACGGGTTCGATCGTAGAGTGTGAGGTTTCACTCGAACACATTCTAATTCCAGCTACGAAATACCTTCAAATTAAAATTCTGCGCTACCACAGCTGAATTTGGAGTAAACAAACAAACATGGACAACGACGTTGAAGTGGTAACTTTAGTTTGCGGACTTATTTTAACCCAAAAAAGACGTAACCAAAAATCAAAGCTTTGGATTAAGATCTGGAGATATCGTAAGCAAGGATTATATTAGTTGAATCGCAACATGGAGGTGAGTTTTTTTTTTTTTCATAAAAAATATTGTTTTTGAAGTTTTCGGTTTTTGTCATTTAATTAATCGTTTACGTACAATTTTATAATTTTTTGCTGTGTTTATGTTGTTGTAGAATCTATGCATTTAAAACAGAATAACTGAAACATCAGAGCAGTTTAAGGTAGTAGAAAGCATTTCCTGCATATTCATTTTTAGAAAATCAAATGGGAGTTATCCTTTTCCCCCCCAACTGACCGCGAAAGCTTAACGTAGCCTATTCCAGATCCTTTAATTGAAACTTATTATATTGTTTAAAATTGTATTATGACTGCAGAATAAAATCAAATGCGCCATTTCAACCAAAGATTGGAATGCGCTTTTCAACCAGATGTACTCTGTGCAATAATTTTATAATTATCTTTCATTAAAAGATAAAAAAAGTCGGAGGAACACCACAGAGATTGGATGAATGAGCAAAGATGATTAAAGACAGTCAATATCCCCGATTTTAGATGAAAGCGGTCCGACGTTCCACCGACTGAACTCGATCAGTCGTAACACACCACACACTACAGGATGATCGGTTACGATTGTTGGGAGCGACAATCTTACAACGTTCTGAGTTCTAAGACTGATCCATTGGGGTTGTAATATTTACTTGGACCACTTGCTGTGATTAATACCTAATTATTGAGAGGGATTAAACCTGTGCTTTTGTTCTAATGTACTGAAAGTTAACTGTGCTCTCTGAATGTGCATTGCCCTTTGTTTATTACTGACCAGAAGGGTTTATTAAACTGATACATCTTAACCTTTACCATTTTCCTGACTCATTTTAGGAAAATGTTAAAGTTGCACTGCATTTAGATCTCAGTTGCAGTTAACATCAAAGCATGTGGGTGTGGCTTAGTGTAAAACTTTCACTATTTGCCATGAAACATAAACATTAAAAAAACTTCCAAATGCAAGATCACAGCTGCATCACACTTCCTGTGTTTCTCTATAGAACAGTCCTGAACACATTTCCATGGTAACTTAATGAAATCACCCTAGCCCCGCCCACTTTTCAAAGGCAATCACCAGTTTTTTCTCCTGTGAGTTTTTTGTTATTCTATCATATATATGGGTTTCATCATGTGAATACTTACTAAAAACGATAACATGATGAACTCTGTGAATGCTGGCAGCTGACCAAACCGCATTGGGGTGTAGAAATGGCGAACTGCAGTTCTTCGCCACGTGCATATGATCGGCTCTAAATGATACGTTGATCATCCGACTGGCGCCAAATTGAATATGTATGACCTTTGTTGACCTCTAAACACCCCAACAACATTGAAATGTATTTTGACTCCACTGCGCCAACTACATTAATACGCCAGCTATATCTCCTCGCTATATCAACGAATCTGCACCACATTTTTTGTGCGTCGTCAGGAAGTGCCGCCGAACGCATCGATGCGTACCGCCTGGTGGACGGGCGCGGAAACCGCGCAACGACTTCTGTGTTAGAACGTGGGGAGCGTTGATGGAAACGAAGCAACAGTTTCCGCGGTGCGGGCGGAGGTGCTGAAAACCGCGTGAGAGTATCTGTGGTGGCTGGCGTCAGGCGGCGGTTGCTAGTACCCTGCGGTGGCAATAGGCCGGAGCGGCGCTTGGCTGCGAGGGCCGCTCGAGGCTGCTTGCAGCTTTAATTATTATTATTATTATTCTTCCACCCAAATGAATTGGCTTTTTGGGGGCTTTATCATATTCAAAAACTCACCAAACTTGGCGGAGGCCTTAAGCCTGTTTAAAATTTACGTATTTTAAAGTCGTAGAAAAAATTGCAACAGAAATGTCTCTACGGCGCCACCTAGAAATTGGAAAAACACCCTTTTTTACCCTCTGCTATTCACTTACTTTATCGTAGACACATGAAATTTGGTACACTTGTAGAACTCCCCAAGACGCTCAAAATTTACAATTAATGTCATAGTGCAAGTATCACAGGAAGTCAGCCATTTTTGATTGAAGTTCCCATTTTGACCCCATTTTTGCCGATTTTTGCCGTTTACAGCCTTTGTATTTGATCTATCTCCTCCTAGGGATTTTGATTGATCGACTTCAAACTCGGTCAGTCTGTTCATAAGGCATGTCCCATCTAAAGTTATCTAAACGGTGAGTTTTTGAGTATGCTGAAGGGGGGTTAGCAGGGGTCAAAGTTCACCTACTCGCCATAAAAAAATAAACTGCTATATCTCTTACACTGAAACTCACAGAAGCATCAAAGTTTCTGTGATTGATCATCATCGGGTGTCCTACAATACCCTATGGTCGAATGATGACATCACTTAGGCCACGCCCCCTGAGAACAGGAAGTGTAATGTTTTACTGTGAACTGTCGCTATCTGACCCCTTTGACCTCATCAACATGAAACTGTGCCCAGACACAGAGAACATGTTGGTGTATTGAGGATTCTAACCCCGACCAGCTTCGATGGAGCAGGTGGGCGTGGTGGCGTGGCGAAGTCACCTGTAACGCCATCGCCATACGTTTGGCTCTCAATTCCACATTTTCGGGCCCAGCTGCTGCAAACTCATAAGGATGGACCCTCATCCACTCCCCAACAGGAATCCATCACAATATTTGGTGGGCGTAGCCTAATTTCTCTATAGCGCCCCCTAGAAAACTTTAAATGATCAGCCCCAAGCCATGCTTTAACCTACAAATACGAAACTTTGTACACATGTGTACCTTGTCAGGACGTACAAAAAAGTCTCTTGGAGCCATGGTCTAAACCCCACAGGAAGTCAGCCATTTTTTTGGATTCAAGTTCGGTTTTTGACCCCATTTTTGCCGTTTACAGCCTTCATATTTGATCTATCTCCTCCTAGGGATTTCGATTG